>NW_007249863.1:66757-71888 GCF_000164805.1 Carlito syrichta
CATCTGTAGCTGTGGTCTATTGTTTTTATCTGTTTCAGTATAGGTCTCTCTCACCATTTGCTGGCACACTCATTTGTTTCCCCCCTTACTCCTCTATCTCTCCACCCCCTCTTCAACCCAATGTCTGCTCCATTCTCTTCCCTCTACTAACCACATTTTACTTCAGGGAGTAAACCTATAGCCCCACTGCATGGACAGATTCCAAGCCAGTGGGAAGTGGGTTCCAGACTATCCACACACCTGTCAGCGAATACCAGGACCTGCAGATAGATTTTGAATCACAGCTCCCCCCTTAAGTAAATCTCAAAACTGCAAAAAGAACCACCCCCAACCTACAGTGCAACTCCAGAATTGAACCAAGTAAGAGGGCATACATAAAGAATAGGAGATTGAACAAACAGAAGTAAAACCAATCCCTTTACCCCTGAATAACAGAATTAAAGAAGATGGTGACGTGGAGGGAAGGAAAAAGTACGGAGGGAGAAAAACCCCACAAATGAAGAAAAACCAAAAGAAGAATATAGGTCTCACACAGACCCCTGGGAGATCAGACACTGAGAAAATAGATTTTGGAACACAAACAATGAAGTGTGCCCAGAATGACTGGTCACATGCAACAAACCCAGACGTCAAGACATTAATAGAAAGAATTTAAAAAATTGAGGAGAGAGAAGAGGAAAATAGGAAGGAGCTGATGTCAGAAATAACAACAGTAAAGAATACTGTGATGGAAATGAATAATAGACTAATAAGCATGGAAAGCAGAATTAGCCAAGCAGAAGAAAAAATCTCAGAGCACGAAGACCAAAACACAGAACTAACCCAAACTGTCAAAAACATAGAAAAGAAGCTCAAAAAGACAGAACAAAACCTGCAAGAGATGAATGATCACTTCAAGAGACCAAACCTAAGAGTAATTGGGCTTCCTGAGGCAGAGAGAGAAACAGAAGCCACACTGGAACAAACATTTCATGAAATCATTCAAGAAAACTTCCCTCATCTCATCAAGGATGAAAAAATTCAAACACAAGAGATTCAGAGAACCCCTGCAAGACAACAAATGAGAAGACCAACTCCCAGACACATGATAATTCGCCTAAACAAAGTAGCTATAAAAGAAAAAGTCCCTAAAGGCAGCAAGAGAAAAAGGCCAGACTACCTACCGGGAAGACCAATTAGAATAGTAGCAGATTTATCCACAGAAACCCTTCAGGCTAGGAGAGCCTGAAGCCCTATCTTCAAAGTTCTAAAAGAGAAACAACTTCAACCAAGAATAACCTACCCAGTCAAACTAAGCTTCATTAGTGAGGGATAATTGAAATCTTTTCCAGATATCCAATCCCTAAGAACCTACACTGCCACCAGACCACCTCTACAAGAAACACTTAAGAATGTACTGAACACAGAAGAAAAAGAAAAAAGAACAACAACATTCTTCACAAGAGTACAGGCAAAAGATTAAAAACACACATGAGCCAACTCCAAAACCAAAAGAAAGACAACAAACAAACAGGAGCAACTCTGTAAGAACCTTATGACAGGGATCAACTCTTGCATTTCAATTATTAGCCTAAATGTGAATGAACTAAATGCACCACTGAAAAGACATAGAATGGCCAAATGGATAAAATATCATCAGGCAACAATCTATTGTCTTCAAGAGACTCACCTCACTAGAAAGGACACCCACAGACTCAAAGTAAGAGGATGGGAAACAAACTTTCAGGCAAACAAAATACAAAAGAAAGGAGGAGTAACAATCTTAATTTCAGACAAAATACCCTTCAACTATTAAAAATCAAAAAAGATACAGAAATCCGAGTATCACATGTTCTCACTCATATAATGGACCTTGAACATCCAATGTAATACAATAAGAAAATGACTGATGGTACTGGGAAACTATGGTGGGGGAGGGAGATGGGATTAACAGTAGCAAATATCTGTCTGGGGATGGGAAACACCTCTTATCAACAGGGTGTCTGAATGAAACGTAATTGTATACCTAACCATTATGTGAGGTAACCTAACTGTACCCCACAAAACCATAATAAAAAATATTGATTATGAAAAAAAAATTTCTTTAGCAAACTAAAAAAAAAAATTAAAAAAAAATATATGTAGATGCTCCCTGCTCCAAGAGGTGAGCTTAATTCCACACACTTTCCTTTGAGGGTAGACTGGACTTTGACTCATGCCCAAGGAAAAGAATAATAGGAACCTCTTAGTAAAGAGACCAGACACTGCCTTGGCAAATGATGAGAGCTAGCGGGGTATCAGGTGCCCTGAAGTCATGTGACCTTCTTCTTGAAAGCACATAGCCCCCAGTCTAGTCACGAGAAGACCATCAGACAAACCCAGGTTGAAGCACACCCTAAAGAATATTGGGCAGTGCTCCCCAAAGCCATCAATGATGAAGGACAAGGGAAGACAGAAATGGCCAGACCAGAAGGGTCTAGGGGAGCTGACACTGAATGCAGTGTGGTGTCCTGTGTGGGGTCCAGGGGCCAAAAGAGGGCAAACTCGGAAGACTCAAATGTCAACCGGAGGTGGTAGTGTCATGCTACAGAATTATGAGATGTGAGTAGCGAGGACAGTTGCATGAGGAGCACATGGGGGCATTCTGCACTGCCTTCACAACTTCTCTGCATATCTAAGACTATTCAAACATGCTTAAAATTTGTTTTAAAAGATACTATAAGTCAAAACTATGGAAACAGTAAAGTGATTAGTGGTGGCCAGGGCTCGACAATCATTGTCATTATTTCCTGTCAACCACAATTGCTAAACAAAAATGACTGTTTAAACTGGAAAAAAAAAGACTAATTCTGTTTAGCTAAATAAAGGTCAAATATAAAAAAAAGATAAGCAATTCCAGCTAATAATTTTCTGCCCCACCATGCTAAGCCTCTTCAGTGATGGAGAATTGAAAGCTTTCCTAGACTTTCAATCTCTAAGAGAATACACTACCTCCAGACCAGCCTTTCAGGAGCAGCATAAGACAATTTTGAGCACAGAAATGAAAGAACGGTTCCACCCATTGCAAAAGCACAGGCAAACACAGAGTTAAGGGAGCATACAGATCATCCACAAAATCTTTTTAAAAAAAGGAAGCAAAGTAAATTCCTAAAGGCATATAACAAGTTTAAATGCTCACATATCAATAATTAATTTGAATATGAGTTGACTAAATGCACCACTAAAATTTACTCTGTAAAATTTATAGACTAGCAAACTGTGTAAAGAAACATGATCCAACTTTCTGCTGCCTCCAAAAAACCAATTTCACTTCAAAGGACATTAACAGACTCAAGGTGACAGGCTGAAAAAAAATCTTCCAGACAAATAGGAAACAAAGAAACAAAAAAGGATAGAGGTAGTTATTCTTATACCAGACAAAACAGACTTCAAACCAATAAAAGTTAAAAAGGATATGGAAGGAAAAAAAGATAAAATACTCAATCCACCAGCAAGAAATATCCATATAAAAATATGTATGTACCCAACACAGTAGCAACTGAATTTATAAAGCAATAGTTATTTAAACTAAGAGAGGAGATAGACACCCATACAATCATAGTCAGAGAATTAAATACCATACTAATAGTTCCAGACATATTATTAAGGCAAAAAGCCAACAAGGAGATCTGGAACCTTAACTCTACACTTGACCAACTGGACGTAATAGACACCTACAGAACACTCATGCAACAACCACAGAGTATACATTCTACTTATCAGCACATGGAACATATTCCAAGGTTGATCACATTCTTGGACATAAATCTTATGTAAACAAATTTCAAAAGGTTGACGTAATATCAAGGATCTTCTCAGATCACAGTGGAATAAAAACAATTATCACCACCAACAAGAACCTCCCACAAAAAAAAATTCATGGAAACGAAACAGGACAATATCCCTTATGAACATAGATGCAAAAATCCTCAACAAGATTCTGGCAAATCGGATCCAAAAACACATCTCAAAAATCATCCACCATGACTAAGTAGGCTTCATGCCCAGGATGCAGGGCTGGTTGAACATTCACAAAACCATAAATGCAATTGAATACATCAAAAGATGTAAAAACAAGAACCACATGATTATATCATTAGATGCAGAAAAAGCTTTTGATAAAATCCAGCATCCTTCTTGACAAAAACCCTCAAACACCTAGTTATAGAAGGAACATACCTCAAAATAGTAAGTGCTAACTACGATAAACCCACAGCTAACACATTGCTAAATGGACAGAAACTGGAAACTTTTCCCCCTGAAAACTGGAATAAGAAAAGACTGTCCACCCTCAACCCTGTTGTTCAACATTGTGTTGGAAGTCCTAGCTAGGGCAATTAGAAAAGATAAGGAAATCAGGGGTATCCAAATAGGAAAAGAGGAAGTCAATTATCCCTCTTTGCTGATGATATGATCCTATACCTTGAAAATCCAAGAGAATATATCAAAAACTGCTTGCTCTGATAAAGGACTTTGGCAAAGTCTCAGGGCACAAAAGAAAGTTGCATTTCTATACACCAACAACAAGCAGGCAGAGACCCAAATAAAAAGCACAATCCCATTCTCAATAGCCACCAAAAAAATGAAATTCCTCAGCATTTTCCTAACCAGAGAAGTGAATGACCTTTACAATAAGAATTGCAAAACACTGCTTAACGAAATCCAAGAAGACACAAACAAATAGAAAAATATTTCATGCTCATGGATAGGAAGAATCAACATTGTTAAGATGTCCATCCTACCAAAGGCAATCTACAGATTCAACGCAATGCCCATTAAGTTACTGACATCATTCTTCTCAGACCTGGAAATGACAATACAGAAATTCATATGGAAACATAAACAATGACAAATGGCCAAAAAAACCCTTAGCAAAAGAAACAAAGCAGGAGGTATCACAGTTCCAGACTTCAAACTTTACTATAAGTCTACAGTAATCAAAACAGCCTGGTATTGGTACAAGAACAGGCATACAGACCCATGGAACAGGATAGAGAATCCAGAAGCAAAGGCTCAATTTCTCAACCTGCTCATCTTTGACAAAGCCTCCAACAACAACCACTGAGGAGAGGAGAACCTATTCAGTAAATGGTGCTGAGAAAACTGGCTGACC
>NW_007249863.1:72078-73227 GCF_000164805.1 Carlito syrichta
AGCTTCTGCAAAGCAAAAGAAACCATCAAGAGAGCAGGGAGACAGCCCACAGACTGGGAATAAATATTTGCCAACTGCATATCTGACAAAGGCCTAACATCTAGGATCTACAAGGAACTGAAACACACTGAACAGAAAAAAACAAACAGCCCTATTAAAAAGTGGGCAGAAGACATGAATAGACACTTTTCAAAAGAAGATATAGGGGCAGCCAACAGACACATGAAAAAGTGCTCAGCCTCACTCATTTTCAGAGAAATGCAAATCAAAAGCACAATGAGATACCAGCTAACCCCAGTAAGAATGACCATCATTAATAAAACAAACAACAGATGCTGGCGAAGATGTGGAGAAAAAATAACTCTTTTCCACTACTGGTGGGAATGCAAACTAGTGCAACCTCTTTGGAAGACGGTCAGTTTCTGAAAGAACTAGAAATTGACCTTCCATATGACCCAGCAATTCTTCTATTGGGAATATACACAGAGGAACTCAGATCATCTACAAAAAAGATACCTGCACATGTATGTTTGTTGCAGCTCTAGTCACAATAGCAAAAACATGGAACCAACCATGTTGCCCATCGAGGCTGGACTGGCTAAAGAAAATGTGGTACATATATCCAATGGAATATTATGCAGCCATAAAGAAGGACAAACATATGGACTTCACAGCAACTTGGATGGATTTAGAGTCGATCATACTCAGTGATCTATCACAGAAACAAAGAACAGAGTATCATATGTTTTCACTCATAAGCAGATCTTGAACAATTATAATACTATAAGAAAGGGATTGGTAGTAGTGGGAGACGGTGAGGGAAGGAGGAGTGGGATTGGCAATTAAGGGCTACTGCTAGGGGAGGGAGGGGCATACCTCATTAACAAGGGTACCTGCATAACCAATGTTTGCATACCTAACCCTGAATTGTACCCCATATTTTCATAATAAAAATTAAATTAAATTTTAAAAGACTGACAATACCAAGTGTTAGTGAGGATGTGCAGAAACTGCAACTTTTATCAATTAATGGTGGGAATATTTTTTAAAATGAATAAAAAAAACTGTGGAAAGCAGTGTGGCGATTCCTAAAAGCTCTAAAAATTGACCTTCCATATGACCCTGCAATCCCCCTACTGGGAATATACC
>NW_007249863.1:73247-91611 GCF_000164805.1 Carlito syrichta
AGGAACTGAGCGTACTGAAAAGAAGAAAACAAACAACCCCATTATAAAATGGGCAAAAGACATGAACAGACACTTCACAAAAGAAGACATTCGAGCAGCCAACAAACACATGAAGAAATGCTCAACCTCACTAATCATCAGGGAGATGCAAATCAAAACCACACTGAGATACCACCTAACTCCAGTCAGAATGGCAATTATCAACAACTCAAAAAATAACAGCTGCTGGAGAGGGTGTGGTGAAAAGGGAACACTTCTACACTGTTGGTGGGAGTGTAAACTAGTGCAACCTCTGTGGAAAGCAGTGTGGCGATTCCTAAAAGCTCTAAAAATTGACCTTCCATATGACCCTGCAATCCCCCTACTGGGAATATACCCTGAAGAACACAACTCACTCTATAAAAAAGATACCTGCACACGTATGTTTATCGCAGCATTGTTCACAATGCAAGAACCTGGAAACAACCATGCTGCCCATCAAAAGAGGACTGGATTAAAAAAATGTGGTACATATACACGATGGAATACTACGCAGCCATAAAAAAGAACAAAATCATGAATTTCGCTGCAACCTGGATGGAACTAGAGTCTATAATACTGAGTGACCTCTCACAAAAACAAAAATCCGAATATCACATGTTCTCACTCATATAATGGACCTTGAACATCCAATGCAATACTATGAGAAAATGACTGATGGTACTGGGAAACTATGGGGGGGAGGGGGATGGGATTAACAGTAGCAAATATCTGTCGGGGGATGGGAAAACACTTCTTATCTACAGGGTGCCTGAATGAAACGTCATTGTACACCTAACCCTTAACTGTACCTCACAAAACCATAATAAAAAATACTGATTAATGAAAAAAAAAAAAAAAAACTAGACTGAGATACCACCTAACTCCAGTCAGTATGGCCATCATCAGTAACTCAAAAAACAAGTGATCCTGGAGAAGAATGGGGGAAAAGGGAACACTTCTACACTGTTGTAGGGAGTGTAAACTATTACAGCCTCTGTGGATGACAGTGTGGCAATTCCTAAAATATCTAAAAATAGAATTGACCTTCCATATAAACCCACAATCCCCCTACTGGAAATATACTCAGAGGAACTCAATTCACTCTATGAAAAAATATAGCTGTACACGTATGTTTATTGCAGCATTGTTCACAATAGTAAGAACATGGAACCAATCGTGCTGCCCATCAAAAGAGGACTGGATAAAGAATTGTGGTACCTATGCACGATGGAATATTAAGCAGCCATAAAGAAGAACAATATCATGAACTTCACAACAACTTGGATGGACTTAGAGTCTATAATACTGAGTGATCTTTCACAGAAATAAAGAACTGAGTATCACATGTTCTCACTCATAAGTGTACCCTGAACAATTATCATAACACTATGAGAAAGTATTGGCAGTAGCAGGAAACTGCTGGTGAGGGGGAACTGGCAGTAGTGGGAGTCTGCCTGAAGAAGGGGGAGCACACCTCATCAATAAGGGTACCTGTATAATGAACATTTGTATATCTAATCCTGAATTGTACTCCACATCTTTAAACTAAAAAAAAATTAAAAGCTTTTTAAAAAACAGGTCATTCTATGGGTCATCCACTGTTTATGCACGGATAGCTACTTTTTCTGACTTTTTTCAGACACTGTCTCTTTGACACTGTGAGAATTTCCTGTGTTTTTTTGTTTTTGTTTTTGTTTGGGGTTTTTTTTGTTTGTTTGTTTGTTTTTTGCTTTTTTAAATTTTTCCTTATTTGTGGAGAGCACCTCTTCCCTCTCTATCTTTCCTCTTTGGTTTTGTTGCTCTGAAGTTAGTTAATGTCCCTATGTTCTGTGGTCCTTTCTTTCATTCAATACATATCTCTCATTGAGAGAGAGAGAGAGGCACTCACTTCTGCTCCACACTCCACCCTTTAAAAAAAGGCACCTCTGCTGCAGTTTTTCCAATGATTAGTCCAGTTGGGTTGGTTTTTAGACCCATTGCAAGTACTCTGCCAGGAACATGCTGGAGGATGGGACCCCTGTCTGCTAGTTTGCAGCCAGATGTTTTCCCACCAAAAAAGCCCTCAAGTGTCTTCTGTCACTCTCTCCCCATTCTAGTCTGTGCTCTACACTTGAAAGAAAGAATGCTCCCTGCCATGGGAGAATCCACCCTGTAGCTGAACAGGGCTTGCTGGTGATTCTTCCTGATCTGGGGTTGGGTTGGTTGCCAGATCTTGGCAGCAGGCACTAACTGAGTTGAATCTACAGACAAGCTTTCCTGGCCTGGGAGCCAGCTGGGAAGCTCTGTTAATGGAAGGCATGTGGTAGGAAACTGGATCAGAAGTTTGTTTCCTGTTCTGTTTGGGCTCCAGCAGTCTACCACTGTTCCCTGACCAGGACACTTCCCACATGGTATGAACAAATTGTGCACATTTGGGTTGGGGAAACTGACCCAGACTGTTAGAATCACTCACTCCCTCTTGTTCACAAGGCAGGGCTTCAGTTCCTACGTGAGCCTGGCACACAGCAGAAGGAATTCAGAATCTAGTGTCTTCCATTGCAGCACTCTACTTAATGTTCTCTATGTGTTTGAAGAGATCTCCACTGGGTGTAGGGTATTTCACCAGCCCAAAACTATTCAGGATGCCTGTGTCTAATGGTGACTGTGCCCTACTCTCCGCCTCACTCAGTGAAAGCGGTGCTGGTCTGCTGCTCCACAGTGGCCATCTTGGATCTGCCTGGTGCTAGAGTTTTCCAACAAATTTGAGATATAGTTTATTATTTACAATATTTACATATATATATGGAAAACCTATTGTTTTTGTCTAATTGGAACTTTGTGACCTTTGACCATCACCTTCCCATTTCCCCCACATCCCCAGTCTCTATTAACCACCATTCTGTTTTCTACTTCTTTGAGTTTGGTTTCAAGTCCACATAAAAGTGACAACATGTGGTATTTTTCTTTCTGTGCCCACCTTATTTCAAAAGTGCAGGAAAAAAGAGCCAAATTAGACCAATAAGATTACACCAAAATCAAAAGTTTCTGTACAACAAAGGAAACAGCAGAGTTAAGAGACAATCTATAGACATAGAGAAAATATCTGCAGGCCATAAATATGATGGGGAGTCACTGTCCAAAATATATAAGAAACTCAAAATAGTTCTATAGAAACAAAACAAATAATCTGATTTAAAAGTCCAGGCAAGAGACCTGGACAGACATTTCTCATTATGGTTTTGATTTGATTTTTCTCTGATAACTAGTGATGTTGAAAAACTTTTTATATTCTTATTTGCCTTTTGCATATCTTCTTTGAAGAAATATCTATTCAAATATTTTGCCAATTTTTAAATCAGATTATTTGGGATTTTCCTTGAGTAGTAGGATTACACAGAATATATATTTTGTCTATTAACACTTTATCATATTTATGGTTTGCAAGTATTTTTTCACATTCCCTAGGTTATCTTTTTTCCTCTGTTGATTACTTTCTATACAGAAATAATTTTTAAATTTGATGTAGTTCAGTTTGTCTATTTTTGCTTCTGTTTACTGTGGTTTTCTTGTCATATCCAAGAAACAATTGTCAAACTGAATATCATAATATATATTATATAATGTATAAAAATACATTATATAATTATGCATTAAATATTATAATATCTGATATAAGTTTATATATTATATATAATATGCATGATATAAAGTAAGGGTTCAAATTTCTTTTATGTGTTGGATATACAGTTGTTTCAACATAGTTTACTGACATTTTTTTCACATTTGTGAAGTCTTGGCACCCTTGTTGAAGATTATTTTACCATATGTATAAAGATGTATTTCTGGGTTCTCTATTTCATTTCATTGATCTATATGTCTGCCTTTATGCCAATACTATACTGTTAATTACTGAAGTTTTATAATGTATTTTGAAATCTGGAAGTGTAAGGCCTGAAGTTTTGTTTTTTCTTTCTCTTTATTATTTTGTCTATTCAAGATTCCATATTGTTTTAGAATTCTTGGTTTCTCAAAAAAATTTATTGAGACTTTGCTCAGATTAAAATAAATCTGAAGATTACTTTGAGCAATATTAAATCTTTCAATTCATAAAAATGAGATCCTTTTCTATTTTTGTCTTTTTTAGTTTCTTTAACCACATTTTGGTGTTTTCAGTGTACACATCTTCCGTCTCTGAGATTAAATTTATTCCTAGGCACTTTATTCCTTTTGATGCTATTGTAAACAAAATTGCTTTCTTAATTCCCTTTTCAGAGTGTTTATTGTTAGTGTATAGAAATGCAGCTGGTTTTGAGCGTTGATTTAATATCCCACAACTTTGCTGAATTAGACATAACAGGTTTTTTTCCTTGAATCTTTAGAGTTTGCTACATAAAACCATGTCACCTGTGAACAAAGAAAATTTTATTTATTTTATTTCAGGTTTGTATACCTTTTAGTTCTTTTTCTTGCTTAATTGCTCTGGTTAGAACTTCCAGTACTAATTATTGACTAGGATTTTATCTGTATTTTATATGTGGCCTTTATTATGTTAAGGTAATGTTCATTTATTACAGAACATTTCGCCCAACAGTCACAGAATACACATGCTTCACAACAGCACGTGAAACATTATCCAGCATAGACCATATGTTAGGCCATAATACAAGCCTTAACACAATTTTAAACTATTAAAATTATATTAGTTTTATTCAGACCATAAAGAAATAAAACTATAAGTCCAAAACAAGAGAACCTTTGGAAACTACACACAAGCATGAAAATTAAACAGCATGCTCCTTAATAACCACAGTGTAAATTAAAGAATTAGGAAGGAAATTAAAATATGTTTTGAAGCAAATGAAAATTAAGCAGTAAAAGTAGTACCAAGAAGAAAATTTATAGCAATAAATGCCAACATAAAAAAGCAGAAATATTTCAAATTAACAATCTAAAAGTGTGCATCAAGAAACTAGAAAAAGCCGGGCTCAGTGGCTCAGCCTGTAATCCCGCGCCTTTGGGAGACTGAGGTGAGTGGATTGCCTGAACCCGCGGGTTCGAGACTCGCCTGGGCAGCGAGACCTCATCTCTACAATAAATCAAAAAAAAATCAGCCGGACATGGTAGCGCACGCCTGTAATTCCAGCTACTTGCAAGGCTGAGGCGGAAGAATCACCAGAGCTCAGCAGGTCGAGGCTGCGGTGGCCGGGAGCGGCCACTGCACTCCAGTCTGGGTGACAGAGTGAGACTCCAATTCAAAAAAAAAAGAAAGAAAGAAACTAGAAAAAAAGAGCTAATCAAACCCTAACTTAGTAGAAGCAAAAAAGTAATAAAAATAAAAGCAGAGCAAAATGAAATAAGAACTAAGAAAATAATACAAAAAATAAAAGAAATAGCAGCAAGTCTCCTCAAATTATTACAAAAAATTTAAAAGTAGAGAGTTCTCTCTAACTCATCCTATGAGGCCAACATTACCCTGACATCAAAGCCAAACACAAGCATACGATAGAAATAGAAAACTACAGGCCACTATTACTGATGAACATAGACACAAAAATCCTCCACAAAGTATTAGCAAACTGAATCCAACAGTACATCAGAAGATGATACATAATGATGGAATAGGATTTATCTCAGGGATACAAGGATGATTTAACATATGCAAATCAATAAATGTGATGCATCACATAAACAAAAGGAAAAACAAAAGATATATATTCATCTCAATAGATGCAGAAAAATAATTTGATAGAATTCAACATACTTTGTTGATAGAAACTAATGAGCAAAAAATATGAATAGACACTTCTCAAAAGAAGACATACAAGCATTCAACAGATATATGAAAAAATGCTCAGCCTCACTAACCGTCAAAGAAATGCAAATTAAAACCACACTGAGATACCACCTAACTCCAGTCAGGATGGCCATCATCAATAACCCGAAAAACGACAGATGTAAGGAAAGGGTACACTTCCACACTGTTGGTGGGAGTGTAAACTAGGATATCCTCTGTGGAAAACAGTGTGGCAATTCCAGAGAAACCTAAAAATTGACCTTCCACCTGACCCAGCAATCCCCCTTCTGGGAATATACCCAGAGGAAATCAAATCATTCTATTAAAAAGATGCCTGCACATGCATGTTTATTGCAGCAGTATTCACAATAGCAAAAACAAGGAGCCAACCATTGAAAGTGGACTGGATAAACATACATATACTCAATGGAATATTATGCAGCCATAAAGAAAGACAAAAGTATGAACTTCGCAGCAACTTGGATGGATTTGGAGTCTATCATACTCAGTGATCTATCACAGAAACAAGGAACTGCATACCACATGTTCTCATTCATAAGTGGATTTTGAACATTTATTATAATACTATAAGAAAGGGATTGGCAGTAGCAGGAAACTGCTGGGGTGGGGGGGGCACATAACACCAATAAGCATAGCTGATCTCAAACCAGGTGAAGTGGGGAATAAAGGGAGGACCAAACTTCACCTATAGGATGACCATTTGTCTACTTAATCCTGAATTGTACTCCACATCTTTTAAATTAATAAGTAAAATAATAGAAAGAACTTACCACAAAATAATAAAAACCATATGTGACTAACTCACAGCTAACAACATATTAAATGGGAAAAAGCTGAAAGTCTTTCCTCTAAGAACTAGAACAAGACAAAGATGTTCACATTCACCATGCCAATTCAGCATAATACTGAAAGTTCTAGGCCAGGGCAATTAGTCAATGGAAAGAAATGAAAGGCATCCAAACTGGAAAAAATAAAGTCAAAGTCAAATTGTACCTCTGAGCAGATGGCATGATAATTATCTTATATTTAGAAAAATATAAAGTCTCCACCAAAAACTTTTAGATATGATAAATCAATTCAGAAAAAAAAGTCCTCAAAGGGAAATTTTTATATGTGAAAGAGGTGAAACAAAAAGCAGCAGAAGTACTAAAAGGTGTCAGCATCAGTGAGTTCCAAACTGTTCTGAGCAGTGGAAAAAGCATATCAATAGTTGTATTGGATTAAACAAAGTGTACTTTGAAAGTGATTGAAGTTTAAACATGTAAGAATAAATACACAGTTTTTATAAATAAATTCTGGATTTTTTGAGTATCCCCTCACAGACAAATGGATCTATATCATACTATAAAACTTCTGCACAGCAAAGGCAACAATGCACAGATTAAAGAGGCAACTTGTTGAATTGAAGCAAATATTTGCAAACTATTTATTCAACAATGTACTAATATCCAGAATATACAATGAAGTCAATAAGCTCAACAGTAAGAGAACACATAATCCTATACAATGTGAACAAAAGATGTGAATCAAAGGAAACGTAGAAATGACTAAGAATGTAAAAAATGTTCATCTTCAATAATCATCAGGAAAATGCAAGTCAAAAGTAGATATCATATTACCCCAGTTAGAATGGATGATTATTAAAAGGACAAAAAATAATAGATGCTGATGAGAACATAGAGAAAAGGGAATTCTTATACACAGTTGGTGGGAATATAAATTAGTACAGTTACTATGGAAAGCAGGAAGGAGAGTTTTCAAAAAACTACCATACTATCCAAAAATTCCACTACTGAGTATTTATCCAAAGAAATGGAAATCAGTACATAAAAGGAATACCCGAACTGCCATATTTATTGTATAACTATTCATAATAGTAAAGATATAGAATCAATCTAAGTGTATCAATAGATGAATGGATTAAAATGCATTATATACTCACAATGGAATACTATGCAATCATAAAAAATGAGATCATCCAATTGGTAACAACATGAATGGAACTGGAGGTCATATTGTAAAGTGAAATAAACCAGGCACAGAAACACAAATATTGTATCTTCTCATTCATATGTGGGAGCTAAAATCATCTGTTTCATGGGGGGTAGGGAATAGAATCACAGAAACCAGAGTCTAGGAAAAGTGTAGGGGGATGGGATACGAGAAGAGGTTGATTAATGGTTACAAAAGACATACAGCTAGAAAAAAGCAATAAACTATGATATTGATAGCAGAGAAAGATGACAATCATTAGCAACAATGTATTATATATATCAAAATATCTAGAAGAGAGAACTTAAAATGTTTTCAACACATAAAAATGACGAATACTCAAGGTAATGGCCACTCTAAGTAGCCTGGCTTGATCATAACACATTCTATGCATGTAACCAAATATTACATGTATTCCAAAAATATGTGCAGATACTATGTATCAATAAAAAGCTATTTTATCCAATATGAGTATGGATACTCCTGCTCTTTTTTGACTACCATTTTCAAAGAGCAACTTTTGTTATTTTTTTCACCTTTAGCTTAAGCATGTTCTTACATCTAAAGTAAGACAACGTATAGTTACAACATGTTTCTGTATTCATTAAGCCACTTCACTTTTTTAATTGTGAATTTTAATTCATTCGCATTTAAAGCCCTTATTAACAGACAATGGCTTACAATTTTCATTTTAAACACTTTCTATACGTTTTGTACTTATTTCATATTCCATTTTCCCTTTTACTGCATTCCTGTGTGTTTCAGTGATTTATTTCTGGTGACATAATTTGCTTTCTTTCTCATTTTCTTTTGTGCATCATCTATAGCTATTATCTTTGTGGTTAACATTGGAATTACATAAAACATGGTCAATTATAATAATCTATCTTATACTGATAACAAGTTAACTACTTGCTTACATTTCCCTCTATTTTATGTTATTCACGTCCCACATCACATCTTTTTTATTTTGTATTCACTAACATAGTTTTATAGTTATAGATATTGTATACTTTTATATCTTAAGTTCTATACCAGAATAAAAGTGATTTCTACCACTATTACAGCATGACAATATTCTATATTTGTTTATATACTTACCTTTATGAAATAACTTTATATTTTTTAATATTTTTATGTTGCTGTCAAGTGTCTTGATTTCAAATTGAAGAATTTTCTTTGGCATTACTTGCAACACAGGTCTAGTGGTAATGAACTCCCTTAGCTTTTGTTTATCTGTAAAGATCTTTAATTTCTTATTAATTTTTGAAGGACCATTTTGCTAGAGATACTATTCTTGGTTTGTAGGAGGTTTATTCCTATCAGCATTTTGAATATATCATTCCACTCTCTTCTGATTGTAATATTTCTGTCAATAAATATGCTGATAACTTTATGGAAACTCCCTTGTCTGAGGGGGGACTCCCCAAAAAATGGAATTAATTTTTAAGGGCAGGCCTCTTGTAGTATAGGCTTCCCCCACTAGGTAAGTGATCTAAGAACCCATCTGCATCAGTGTACCAGCCAGCATTGTTATTAGAGGTTGCATTTGGCTTCAGCTAATTTTTTTAAAGATTATTTCAACATGTTTTCCCATTTCATGATGGGTGATTTAAAAGTGCACCTACCCACACTGCACTGAGTGCTCAACAGTTTTGTTTTGTTTTGTTTTGTTTTGTTTGTCAAAAACTGCATGTACCCCATGCCTCACTCTCCCTATTCACCTGAACTTGTCCTGAGTTACTTTTTTCGCTAGCTTAGATGAAAAAAGTTCTCAAAGGGAAACGTTTTACTGATGTGAAAGAGGTGAAACTAAAAATGGCAGAAACATTAAAAAGTGTCAAAATTGAAAAATTCAAAAACTGGTTTGAGCAGTGGGAAAAGCACATCAATAGGTGTATTGCATCAAATGAAGTGTACTTTGAAAGTGACTGAAGTTTCAACATGTAAGAATAACACACATTTTTTATAAATAAGTTCCAGGTTTTTCAGGGGTCCCCACTCATATATGATGAGTAGTTTTTCACTTGCTGCTTTCAAGATTATCTCTTTATCTTTGACTATTGATAGTATGATTATGTGTCTTGGTATGAACATCTTTAGGTTCATTCTAGTTAGGTTCCTTCTAGCTTTTTGAATTTGAATGTTCATTTTATTTTACATATGTGAGAAGTTCCAGGCCATAATTCCTTCAAATAATCTCTATAACTCTTCTTTTTTCTGCTTCTGAGATATCCATAATGCACATATTTGTCCATTTGTGGGTTTCTCACAGATTCCAAAGCTTCCCCCATTTTACCATTTTTTTTTTTTGTTTTTGTTCCTCTCACTCGGTGATTTCAAATGGCTTGTCTTTAATTTTAATGATTATTTTTTATGTTTGATGTTTTTTGTTAAGCCCTTCCAGTGAATTTTTCAATTCTGTTATTTTATTCTTCAGCTCTATAATTTCTCTTTAGTTTTTTAATAGTTAATGTCTTTTTATTCATATTCTCATTTTGTTGGGGTTTCTGTATTATTCCAGGGTTGCCCAGAGAAATAGAACTGATAAAATTGGTAGAGAGATAGATATAAATAGATGATAGAGATAGATATAGATAGATGGTAGAGATAGATATAGATAGATGATAGATAAGAGAGAATATATTAGGCAGATAGGCTTATGACATTATAAAGGCTGAGAAGTCCTACTATAGGTTTTCTGCAAGTTGCAGACTCACGAATGCCAATAGCATGGCTCATTCCAAGATCAAAACCCACAGAGCCAGGTAAACCAATGGTTTAACCCTCAGTCTAATACCAAAAGCCTAAGAATTTGAAAGGACACTGGTGCAGGACTCAAAGTTCAGAAAGCTTGAAGTTCTGATGTCCAGTGGCAGAAGAAGGGTGTCCTAGCTCCAGAAGAGAGAGATAACTTGCATTTCTGTTCTATCTGGGCCCTCAACTAATTGAATGTTTCCAGCCTACAGTGAGAATGGATCTCCCCCACTTTTTTCACCAACTTATGAGTCATTGTTTTTCAAAAACATCCTTATAGATGCACCCAGAAACAATACTTTACCACCTATCTTGGTATTCCTTAATCCAGTCAAGTTGCTTGTTATTTAACCACACGTCCATCTTTTGTCAACTTGACACCCATACACATCTCATTAAATTATACTTAGCATTGTACCCCACACCTTTAAAATAAAGGATAAATAAATAAATTATACTTAATATCCAAATAAGGTCAATAATAAGGTTCTGCTTAACATAATACAGCTATACTGCATACAACCAAAAAAGCACAAATCCTTTCTTACTGAAAAGGAGATACACTTATTCTCTTGATAGTTCATAACTTAAATATTAAGATTGTATAATTAACAAAACCTAAATGCTGATATAAAGTCAACACATCTTATGCTATATAATAAGAGAAGAGATAAAACAAAAATATTTGCTTAATTGCATATATACACACTATTACATCTATACATATTATATAATATTACATATTATACATATATTACATATTACATATATACACAATGTATTCTTAACAAAATACTCAGGACAATGGAAGTTCTTATTTCTATAACTGATTACATGGCTATAGTAGGTACATATAACTACCTTCTAGTACCAATTCTATACTTTTGCCTTCAGCAAGAACTTTAGCTAGACATATCCTTCCCACCCTCAGTGAAGTGACCCAAGCCTTTATTACTGAAAAGCCTAGGCCATTCTTAATCCCAGCTGAATTGGGTTTCTATAGTTTTTCATGGACTTCAATCACAAGGCATGGTAATATAAGAGATGCCATAAGGGATCTCCTGTATTCCAGACATATGTTTTCTTACCTCCATTTTTGAATAATAGCTAAATTTCCCCTTGGTAGTCCAGATTGATCACCCCAGTTGACACTATAACTCCTTCTTAGCCCATTAATTCATACACAAAAAGTGGCTAGGTAGCAGTGATTTACAGTTCAATGAAATCATTGTTGTGTCTCCTGAAGGAAGCATTTGTCCCTTTGGAACTAAGAACCCTAATACAACAGAGCATAAAGTCACAGAACGCAAAAGCCAAAAATTGGCTATTGGGTCACTAGGGCTAATGGTAAGTGCCACTCCCATTTCTACTCCTTGTTTCTTGGACACATAAACCCTGGCTATGAGAGAGAAAGTAACACATATTGAATGCGAATTCAGAGAATATACAGTCTTCTGGAAAACACTGCTAGTGACTTGCAAGGTATTGTCACCTAGCTGGTGCTGTAACTAGATATTCATTCCATCATCCCATCAAGTCAGCTGCTTCAGGATAGTGGAAGACTTCGTAAGATCAGTGAATTTTGTGAGTGGAGCTCATTGCCACACTTCTTTGACTATGAAGTAAGTTCCTTGGTTAGAAGCAATGCTATGTGGAATACCAAGATAGTGGATGAGGCATTTTGTAAGTCAGTGAATGGTAGTTTTGGCAGAAACATTGAATGGAGGAAAAGCAAATACATATTTAGAGTAAGTGTTTGTCTATTCCAGTAAAAACAAAATGCTGCTCCTTCCATGATGAAAGCAGTCCAATGTAATCTATTTTCCACCAGGTAGCTGGCTGATAACCCTCGGAAATGGTGCCATAGTGGGGACTTAGTGTTGGTCTGTGCTGCTGGCAGATTGGGCCTTCAGTGGTGACTGTAAGCAGGTCAGCCTTGGTGAATAAAAGTTCATGTTGCTGAAACCATGTGTAACTTTCATCGCTACCATCATGGCTACTTTTTTCACAAGCCCGTTGGGCAATGACATGGGTAGGTGGGGAAAAGCTGATTGGTATGTACAAAATGGGTCATTTTATCCACTTAATTATTAAAAGTCCTTTTCTGCTGAGGTCACCCTTTGATGAGCATTCACATAAGACAAAAATACTTTCATGTCCTTTACTCACTCAAGGAAGTCTATCCACATATTTCTTCCCCATATTTCTTTGACACAAATTTTCCAATCATGTGTCTTCCAGGACCCTGACTATCCAGCCAAACTATTGACCACAACCCATGAATCAGTATATAATTGCACATTTTTCCTTCCAATTATCCATTTTTCCTTCCAAGTAAAATGCACAACCAGATGCACCTCCCAATGATTTGACTATTGAAAAGATTTCCCTTAACCACTGTCTTTCACGGATGTCCAAGAAAGGGACTGTAGTGATACAGTTGTCCACTTTCAGGTGGTGCCTGAAGAACCATTTGTAAACTAGGCTCTAGTATTCTCTTTCTTTGTCAACTGATCATAGAGAACTCTGCATTAGGTTGAAAGTGCAGGTTCTTATCATTAATAAAACAAACAACAACAGATGCTGGCGAGGATGCAGAGAAAAAGGAAGACTTTTTATACTACTGGTGGGAATGCCAATGTGTTGGGAGTGGATGTGATGTGAGGAGCAGATGAGCACTGTCATTGTAGCAGGCCTTGAGTAAAGGCCCCAAGCGAAGGCAAGGTCTTGCTTAGTGGCCCCAAGCTCGTAGGCAAGGTCTCACTTGGAAGCTCTACATCTTAACCAAAGGCAGACTGTGAGGGATGCAGCCTGCTACACGAAATAGTGTTTCAGATGCCCACACATCCAGGTACACATAGTACAGACAAAGCCTTAGCTACAAGATAACTGTGGAAAAGCTCACCTTTTAGGTAGCAACATAATTCAGTGATAGCACCCTCACAGACCTGGAATTCCTTCCAAATTCCCTTGTGCTTGATTATAAAATAAACATGCTGAGCTAGTTCGAGTCCACTTCTCCTCCACCAGAGGAAAGTATCCCACTTAGCCCCAGCTTTTCTTTATGTCTTTGTTTCTGTATCTTTCTTAATATCTCGCCTCTCTCTCTCTCAGGACCCTCAAGGCAGTCATGCAGCCCGCGGCACCAACTAGTACAAACTCTTTGGAAGACAGTGTGGGGATTTTTGAAAGAACTAGAAATTGACCTTCCATATGACCCAGGAATCCCCCTATTGGGAATATACCCGAAGGAATTCAAGTCATTCTGCCAAAAAGATACCTGCACACACATGTTTGTTGCAGCTCTATTCACAATAGCAAAGACTATGCTGTCCATCGAAGCTGGACTGGATAAAAAAATGTGGTACATATACACAATGGAATATTATGCAGCCATAAAGAAGGACAAACATATGAACTTCTCAGCAACTTGGATGGATTTAGAGTCGATCATACTCAGTGATCTATCACAACAACATGGTTTCAGAACATGGAACAGAGTACCATATGTTCTCATTCATAAGCAGACCTTGAACAATTATCATAATACTATAGGAAAGGAATTGGCAGTTGAAGGAAACTGTCAGGTGAAGGAGGGGCACACCTCATCAACAAGGGTACCTGCACAATAAGCATTTGTATACCTAACCTGAATTGTACCCCACATCTTTAAAATAAGTTAAAAATTAAAAAAAAAAGAAAAAGCAGGCTCTTAGAGAGGAGGCAGTATAGCTAGAGTAGACACCATGGACATTTGGGCCACTTCATCATGTAACTTACTTGTGCCTTCAGGACATACTCAGGTCTGATCACATATATACGATTTCTATTTGATGATGCAGTGTTGGTATGCATGTTCAACTTTATGACTTGGTACCAGAAAGCACCCAGTTTATCATAAGCAGCTAGCATTCAGTTTCTACTCTGGCCAGTAGCAGGCCAAGAGCTATCTCTCAAAAGGAGAATAGTTATCTGCAGATTATGGTAGGGCCTAGCTTTATAATCATAAGGATCTCTACTGTGATTCACCTATAAGGGCCATTCAAAGTCTCCAAATACCATCAAACCTACTGGACCACATGACCCAAGAGGCAGAGCAGCCTGGATTTGTTGCAGAGCCTTCTGCTGTTCTGGGCTCTATTTAAAGCTAGAAACTTTTGCGGTCACTCAGTAAATGGATCACAGTAACACTGCCAAATGAGGAATGTGCTGTTTCTAAAATCCAAATAGGCTCAAAAGGCATTGTGTCTATCATTTTTTTTTCTTTTTCTTTTCTTTCTTCTTCTTCTTCTTCTTCTTTTTTTTTTTTTTTTTTTTGGTAGGAAGAGCCAGAGGCAACAACTTATTCTTCACCTTAGAAGGGATATCTTGATATGTCCCCATACTACGGACCCTTAGAAATTTCACTGAGTTAGAAGACTCCTGAATTTTAATCAGGTTTATGTACTTCCCTCTGGTATGCAAATGTCTTGCCCATAAGTCCAGAGTACTTGTTACTTCATGATCACTAGATTCAATGAATACAATGTCATATGCAATGAACCAGTGTAATATCTTGTGAGAGAAAAAGATAATAAAGATCCCTATGAACTGAATTATTATATAAGGCTAGAGAGTTAATATACCCCTGAGACAGAACAGTGAATGTGTATTGCTGGACTTTCCAACTAAAAGAAAACTGCTTCTGGTGAGGCTAATGGACAAGTATGAGGAAAAAAAAAGATATTTTCCAAATCAATAGCCATATACCAGGTACCAAAAGATGTGTTAATTTGCTCAAATAGTGAAACTACATCTGGTACAACAGCTGTGATTGGAGTCACTACTTAATTAAGCTTATGATAATCCACTTTTATTCTCCAAGATCCATCTGTCTTATGCACAGGCCAAATAGGAGAGTTAATGGGGAATGTGGTGGGGGTAACCCCTCTTGTAACTTTTAGTACTTACTAATGACACTAATCTCTGGAATCTTTCCAAGGATGTGATATTTTTTTTGATTTACTATTCTCCTAGATAGCAAAAGCTCTAATGGTTTCCATTTGGCCTTTCCTATCATAATACCCCTAACTCTACAGGTTTGGGAACCAATGTGGGAATTTTGCCATCTGCTAAGTACATCTATTACAATTATAAATTCTGGAACTAGGAAAATAACCACAGGATGGGGTTGGGTACCCACTGGACCCACTGTGAGTCAGGCCTGAGCTAAAACGTCATTGATCACCTGAGCTCCATATGCCCCTATTCTGACTGAAGGGCCACATTGAGGTTTCGGGTCTCCTGAAATCAATAGTTTTTGAAGAGTGATTATTTCCCTTCATCCAGTGAACAACTGCCCTGGTAGATGGTTGTTGGTTTCTTTGGGGGAATGATAGGAGAATTGTTAGCAGTATAAAATATCGATAGTGTACCAGGGTTCTTCCTGGAAAGGATTTGGTCCTTTCCTTCACTCAAGGGGCTACAAGGCTGTGTACTAAGAAGCTATGATTCTGTTTTTATTATTTGAGTTGGACTTTTGTTCACCTGATCTAAATGATTTCTGCTTATACTTATCAAGTAAGAATTTAGTGGGCTTTCTATTTCACTTCTGGGGATACCATGATTAACTTGTCAGCACCATAGGGCTATACAAGTCAGAATATATGATTGTTGTTTTGGCTTTGCTATCCACCCCAGGATCCAATTACTCCCGCTGCATTTAAGTTTTACCATTGAGTGATTGCAATTCTCACTGCAAGTTCTGTCCTCCAGAGAAGAGAAATCACAGAGCTCTTCCTGGATGCTGCAGTTCTTCTCACAAATCTTTTTCTCAAAGTGTTAGGGGATGGTATGCTTTCTGGACCACCTCAGTGATGGGGAGTAGGTTTCAAATGACAAATTGGCTCAAGATTTCCAAACTCCCCAAACCTTTGACTCCCTTCCTCTTCATTAAACCAACAGAAATCAAATGTCTCCAATTCATTCATTATAGGTCATGTTTCATATGACAAATCAAGTAGTGTCTTTTCTAACTCCATGACCTGCAATATCAAATGCAGAATCTCTACTTAGTGGGGTTATGTCAAAAAATTCCGTCTATCATTAAAAATAAAAAAATAAAAAAAACAGATATTGACGCTGTTGGAGGAAATGTAAGCTAGTTCATCCTTTGTGAAAGGCAGTGTGACACTATCTCAAATAACTAAAAATAGAGCTGCCATTTGACTCAGCAATCCCACCCCTGGGCATACACCCAATGGAACATAAATCACTCTACCAAAAAGACACCCGCATACATTTGTCCATTGCAGCACTACTCACAAGAGCCAAGGCATGGAACCAACACAGATTCTCATCAAAAGTGGACTGGATAAATAAAATGTGGAACATATACACAACGAAATATTATGCAGTCATAAGGAAGAATGAAATCATGTTATTTGCAGCAACATGGCTGCAGCTGGAGACTATTCTATGTAAACTATCACAGAAACAAAAAACCGAATACTGCATGTTCTTATTCATAAATGGAAGCTAAACTAAGGATATGCAAAGACATAGAGAATTATGTAATGGACACTGGAGACTCAGAAAGAAGGTGGGAAGGGATGGAAGGATGAAAAATCACTTATCAGGTACAATGTGAACAGGTGGGAGTGCTGGGTACACTCAAAGCCCAGACTTCTTTGCCACTATACAATGCAATCATGTAACCAAAAACTATTTGTACCCCCTAAAGCTATTGGAATAAAGAAAAAAACTCAAAAAATAAAAAAGTTAAAAAAAAAACTGAGCATGATTTAACTTTATGTTCCTGCTATCACTATTCCATACCCTCAATATCCATTCCCACACATGTTCCTTTGGATTTTGTCTATATAAATTAGAAAACTCAAATAGTTATCTTAGAGTGCAGGAAATTTCCTTATTGGTCACACTGTTTTTTGTTGTTGTTGTTGTTGTTGTTGTTGTTTGAGTTGGAGTCTCACTCTATCACCCAGACTGGAGTGCAGTGGCCGCTCCTGGCCACCGCAGCCTCGACCTGCTGGGCTCCGGCGATCCTTCCGCCTCAGCCTTCAAGTAACCGGAATTACAGGCACGCACTACCACGCCCGGCTGATTTTTGATTTATTGTAGAGATGAAGTCTCGCTGCCCAGGCAGGTCTCGAACCCGCGGGCTCAGGCAATCCACTCACCTCAGCCTCCCAAAGGCGTGGGATTACAGGCTGAGCCACCGAGCCCGGTGGTCACACTTTTTATGTTATTTTAGGAGCCTGCTGGGACCTAAGTCTGGTTATAAGCCTAGAAGCAAAAAGGGGGTGGGTCCTGAGGACTATCAGGATAGTCTTGCTTGACAACTGACTCAGGAGAAGCCTAATATTACCATTTTCTCAGCAATGCAGGATGAACTCCCTCAGACAGAGGTGGAAAAGCCAATATCACTATAAGTGGGATGCCACTGCCTCTGGGAGTTGGTAGGCCACTTTCATTGACAATTAATCATCCTAAAAGACCTAAAAATCAACTTCCAAATGACCCTGCAATCTCCCTACTGGGAATATACCTGAAGGAACTCAAATCACTTTATGAAAAAGGTACCTGCACATGCATGTTTATTGCAGCATTATTCTCAATAGCAAAAACATGGAACCAACCATGCTGCCAATCAAAAGAGGACTGGACAAAAAATGTAGTACATATATATGATGGAATATTATGTAGCAATAAAGAAGGACAAAATTATGAACTTCACAGCAACTTGGATGAACTTAGAGTCTATAATACTGAGTGATCTATCACAGAAACAAAGAACTGAGT
>NW_007249863.1:91631-110968 GCF_000164805.1 Carlito syrichta
GGGGAGGGGGGGGTGGGATTGGCAGTAGTGGTAAATTGCCAAGGGAAAGGGGCACACCTCATCAACAAGGGTGCCTGCATAATGATCGTTTGTATACCCAGCTCTGAACTGTACCCCACATATTTAAAATAAAAACTTTTAACAAAATAAGTTAATTAATTTTTATAAAGACTCATCAGAACTTAGGAGCTCAGTGTCCCCAACTGCATCAGGATCCTCCCATATATTCCCCTTGCAACCAGGATCCCATTATTCTCCAACAGTGCTCTCACTTTAACAGTAAACATCTTGCAAGGCTGATAATTTAACTTTTGCTATAATTCAGTCAAATTGCATAATGAGAGTTTGTGTTTGATTTTCAACAATTTTAGCCCTGTTGCTACAAGAGGGAAGATTCTTCTTCAAGGGACACATAGAAATGCTTGGGTTATTTGTGCAGACTGGGAGCCATGAATTCTAGCCAAGAGCTCATTTTTTCCTTTCTTTCATCTTTTTGTCCAGCAACAATAAGACAAAACAACCAATGTTATTATATTCCTTAGATTTCTACAAACTGTTCCAAAATTATTATATACGTAGTCACCATGTTTTTTTTGCCTCTTCAAGTTGTTAATTAGTAGTATCCAATGCAAATCTATTTTATATCTATATAAACAGTTCATGCCATGGTCTAATTGTGCTCTCTGTACTATTGGAAGTAGTCTTTGACATATTAGACAGCCTATTCCAAAAATCCTAAATTCATTTAAGGAAACTCATCCTTTAAATCTTGTTGCTTTAGAATTACTTCTGGTGCCAAAATCTGCATTAGTCAAGGTTTTTCAGAGAGAAAAAACCAATCGATAATAGGTAGAAGATAGATAACTAGATAGATAGATAGATAGATAGATAGATAGATAGATAGATAGATAGATAAAAGAAGTAGAGATACAGATATACATGAAGATACAGCTATACAAAAGAAATTTTACTAGGGGAATTGCCTTATACAATTATAAGAATTATAGAAGCTGAGAAATCTCACAATAGACTGTCTGCAAGTTGAAAACCCATGGATGCTCAGGTTATGTCCAAAAACCTCAGAATCAGGGAAGCCAATGGTATAACTATCAGACCAAGGCTGAGGCTCTGAGAACTTCGAAGGCTGCTAGTACAAGTCCTGAAGTACAAAGGCCAGAGAGCTTAACATTTTGATTTCCAAAAGCAGGAGAAAAATGGTATCCCAGCTCTAGGAGAGAAAAAAAAATTCACCTTTTTGTTTTATTCAGGCATCTAGCTGATTGGATGATGCTGACCCACATTGAGAGCAGGTCTTCCCCATTCATTCCACTGACTCACAGCCAATCTTCTCCAGAAACACCCTCATAGGCATACCCAGAAATAATACCTTACCCTTAATCCAGTCAAGTTAATACTTAATATGAACTATCACAGCATTATTTTTTCTGATTGTTGTTTAGTTCTTTACCTGTGTTGTCTTATAGCACATTACATGTAATATCTTAAGATGATTATTTTGAATTCTTTCTCAGGTCCTTCATAAGTCTTCACTACCTGAGGGTTGATTTCTGGGCACTTATTTTATTGCTTTGAGTGGACCATGCTTCCCTTTTTCTTCTTATGCCTTGTTACTTTTTTTGCCGTGATTTGTACATTTCAAAATGCAGCCACCACTCCTCGTCTTTACAGACTGGCTTTGTATAAGAGAAGACTTTCAAAAACCAGCTTGGCTAGATATTCTGGGGAGCATCCAAATTTTTTTCTGGGGATGTATTTTCTCTGAGCTTGTGCATGTAATTTTCCAATTACAAAGGGTTTATTATTCAGGAGTTTGTAATTTCTTGCTTCCTGTGGTGTCTATATGTTATACAACAATTTCTCAGGTTCAGCACCAAGGTGCTGAGCCCTTTTTTGTTCTCCATGGCCTATGTGTACCCACAGTATGCCAGTTGCTAGTCAGCACTCCAATTCAAATGAGACAGAAGCTAGTCCCTCAGATAGTCCCTCAGAAAGCCTGTATGTTGAGCATACATTCTACTCTTCTCTCTCTTTCAAAGTAGAAGCTGTGAGTAAAGCTTTTTCATCTAATTATAAAGAACTCTTTGAGCTTGGGAAAGGGTTGCCATAGTTGAAGTGAAACAGCTTTTCTTATCTATTTTGAAGTGGCTGTTCTTGACTTTGATCTTGCCTTGGCTATAGCAACTTCTTAGGTGGTTTCTGGAGTTATCATAAAGACTTTTTCAGCCATATATTGGTTGACAAATTAGTGTCTGTGGAAGAATGAGGTCTAGGGCTTCTTATTTCTTGCTGACATCACTGAGACTTATTTTAGAGATTTAATTCTTATAACATTGTGGAATTAGCTAAATGATAGAATTATAGATCAGTGGAACAGATTAAATAACTCAGAAACATGCTTCAAATATACACAAACTCTAAATATAATGGAGGTAGTATTGCAGATATGGGAAACAGCTCAAGATCATTAGTAATTAATGGGATACAGCACAACATTACAAAAAAATATCATTTTTACAAGATTGACAGTACCAAATAAATTTCTGGTGGCACTCTAACTTGTTTAAATAACTTTGTCAACTAATTCAATATTATGCTATAAAATTGAATGTGAACATGACTTATCATGAGTAATTCCTATTCCTAAACTTTAGAGAAGGTTTATATGTGTTTGTCAAATGATGTTCTTAGCAGCATTATTTGTGATAGCAAATCTCTGAAAACAACCTAGGTAATAATCAAGAGAAGAGTGCATAAATAAATTGTGGCATATTCACACAAACACTACAGTGCAAAAAAGACAAAAAACAAAAAAACACTGCAGCTACATTTATCAATAATCATGCATTTTACAAACAATGTTAAATTTTAAAAAGTTGTAGAATACATAGAGAAATAGTGTGTATGTTTTATCGAAGTTTTTAAAGTAAAAATAAACTATATATTTATATTGTTACTTGAGATGCATACATATGTTGTAAAACTATAAAGAAAAGAAAGAGACTAATAAGTAATATAAATTATTGGTTATTCCCTGGGACTAAATTAGGGTAACTGAATTGGAAAGAATGTGAGATATAACATGGCTGAAAATATATTTCATAAGTTGGATAGTAAATTTATAAATTTTGATTTTTGTTATCATGCTTTATAACTTATATATGTGTACCCAAAACCCCATAAGTAGCTTAATTTACTTTTACTGAGCATTTATCACAAGTCCACAGGTCAGCAAAGTGGTTATTCTGGTAGAGGCTAGGTAAGACTGATATCATCTCATTTCACTTACTCATGTTTGAAGTCAACTGGCAAATAAGCTGAAGGTGACTGGTCTAAGACAGCCTCAAGTAATTAGTCAGCTATTGGCAGGGTGAATGGACTGATTGAGGTACATGTATTTCATTGTCCAGCAGGTTGGTTCCAGCTTGTTCACACACAGTGGCAAGGCCCTAAAGGAGAAAGCAGAAGTGAGCAAAGTCTCTTGAGGTCTAGGCTTGGAACTTAGTTTATGCCACTTCTTCCAAAATCTATTGATCAAAATGATTATTGAGGCCAAAGTAAATTTAAAAAGTGGGTAAATACATTCCATCTCTCGATAAGAGAAGCTGAAAAGTCACATTGTAAAGGGTATAGATCCAACAAAGCATGGAGAATTGAGGTCATTTTGCAATCTACTTTTGTCAATGTTTTTATTATCATCTTTATTACTAAATTTGTGAAAAAATAAAGACTAAACTCTATCAATGATTACCTTCTGGAGGTAGGATTATAGAGGTACTTAAATCTCTTTACTGTAATTGTGGAAATAAATGAGGACCAACCAAATGAGAACAAGCAAAGGCTATTTTTTCGGAGCTTGCAGTAGCAAGAGAATCAGGCACCATCACTTATGTTTTGACAAAGAAGTATAGGCAGGTAGAAGAGTGGAAAACTTTGTAATACAAAACAGGAAATCTTCAAGTATGCTTTGATTGGAGGCTCTTATATAGGCCAGCTAATTAGAAGCAAAACACGTGTGTAATTACTTATGGGTACATCTTGACTTTCTCTTGTTGATCCTAAGTTGGAAGTGGGGACAAAAGTTGGGAAATGCATTAGTTATTAATCAAGACCTGGCTGTTTGGGGCTGATTTTTATAGAGCTTATTGTTTGTCATCCTGAGTCCATTGTTAATGATACTGGCCTGATTTTCCACAACTCGGCTGTTGAGATAGCAGTCTAGCTTCTTGGGTTGGTTACTATAAATAATGGGTTAGTTTCATGAACTGGTACTGCAAATTATGAGTCAGAGGTCTTTTTTGTATATGGTCTGGCCATTGTCCATGTGTATATCAGTCTTTTAATAAATAGTTTTAATAATTTGTAATAAACACCCAATTGGCTTAAAGAAAGAAAAAAACCCAGAATTTAGGAATAAGTGATGGTTAGAAATATTATTTAGCCAGGCACAGTGGCACATACCTGTGATCCCAGCACTTTAGGAGGCAGAGGTGAGAGGATTGCCATAGTCCAGGGGTTCAAGACCATCCTTGGTAAGATCTCATCTCTACAATAAATCAAAAACTTAGTCAGGCATGGTGGCAAGCACCTGTGGTTTCAGCCACTTGGAAGACTGAGTCAGAAGGATCGCCTGAGTCCAGCAGGTCGAAACTGCGGTAGCTGTGAGCATGCCACCGCACTCCAGGCTGGGCAACAGAATGAGACGTCTACTCAAAAAAAAAAAAAAAAAGGAAAGAAAAAGAAATATTATTTAAAGATAGACTATGTAGAAAAAAAAAGTAAAACCATGAGAATGAATGAGCATTTACATTCAAAGACAGCTTGTCTTTGCTACTACTCAGAGATTTTGGCAAAAAACTCCCTACCCTTTTCAAATTGTAGTAAAAGACCAAAACAACCTTTTAGGTATTGAATCTAAAAATCTCAATCTCAGTGACTAAGTGAAAGTACATATCATGCATGAGGTGAATTACCACAGAAATAAATATGTTGGTGGGTAGGATTGAGAATCAGAAGGTGAAATTAAAATGTGGTGGGAGGCAGAGAGACAGAGAGGCAGAGAGAGACAGAGAGAGGCCAAAGAAGACAAGAATACTAGAACACACAAGAAAAACAAGACTCCTAAGGAAACAGTCATGAAGAAAAATGGTTGGAATTGGTACAATGTATGCAATTGCCTCCAGCAAAATCTGTCTTAAAAGCAAGACCATGCACAAAGATACTTTTCTTTTTTTTTTACTTTAAAAAAAATGGCAAGAAAAGTTTTATTTGGTACAGATGTCACGAAGAGTATTTTTTTAAATTATGCTTGACTCATGAAGGAAGCAGCTCATACAGAGAATGGCATTACATGAACCTCCTTAGAAGGAAACTTGATTGCCAAAAGTAGAACAATTTTTATTCTGCTGAGTGTTAGAGAAGCAGGCTGTGCACTTTCAGGTGGACATAAGGTCCTGCCATGTTTGATACAAGTGTGGCTAAAGAAAACAATCTATTCATACAGAGGCTCTTGCCCAAAGATATGAAGAGTCACAGCAGAAGGTAACTCAGGTTTTTTTCACTTTACTTTATTCCCAAAAGGAATCTCTTCTCAGATAACCCATCTGTAAAACGTAATTTAAATAAATGGATCTGTCCTAAAGTTACATGAATTCCAAACAAAATAAACCATCTGAACTTCTTATTCCTATAATTCAACATCTGTTGTTTTTCTTTTTACTTTTTCTTGAATACAGGAAAAATTTCACTGCTGGGCTGAATGAAACATTTCATAACAACGTTTTGTATAAGGAATTTTTAATACTTGAATGATTGACTATAAAACGTGAAATTCTACATTAATTTGGGATGACGCTAAAATGTATCACTTCATTTCTCCCATATTTTTTGGGGAAATAACTTTGATTATCTTTGCCTGCAATATTCCATAATCCTTCTGTAGTGTTCCAAAAACGTTTAGCTTGGCTACTGGAATGTGGGGTTGAATTTATGGGCTTTGCTTGATTACAAATCTTCATTTGAAATGCAAATGTAAGTCTGAATATGGCAGCTGGGGCCAGGGACTTGGAAAGAATGTAAGGAAGAAAGGAGGGGAAAATATATGCTGGGTAAGTATACGGCATGTATTTACTATACCACTTATATGGCATTTTAAAAATATATTGTTTGGTACTGTAACTAATTATGTATTTAGGTAATCTCTCTTACTATACTATAAGCTTCAAGAAAGAAGGATCTCATACCCTCTACCTACAATATTGTCTGGCACACACACATAAAAGAAGCTCAGCAAATATTTGTTGAGTGAAGATAGAAAGCAGGAGGGAAGAGAGAAGGGAGAGAGGAAGGAAAGGTGAAAAGAGGTAGGGGGGACTATAAAAGGAATTGGTAAGTATACCCACATGGAGAGAGACTGTAATATATAATATCAATGTCCTCCAAATAAAAGCATTATTTGAAGATGCAAGATACAATTCTTTCCCTTTCCTGGATGTCTTTTGTCTTCTACTTCAGCATCATTTGCCGCTCAACAAACAGGTAAACGAGCAATTGAGTAATACAATACATAGATAATGGTGAATCACAATTCCCTTTAAAAGCATCAGTAACTTTTTGTTATGAAATTGCTTTTAATATAATTATTCCTAGCTTAAGTTGCAGTTCCCTCCTGTCTTCAGCTCACATTGAAATCTTTCTGCTTTGACAGTTTTAATGCTATGCAGCACATATACTTATTGTATAAATCTTGTCTTTATTTTTATGTTACTATGTTCTGTCTAGCTAAAAAGATTATAAACTTCTAATGGGGATTTGATAGTCTTTAATTTCTTCCTATCACCTATCATGATACCTTGCATTTAGTAACCACTCTATAAAAATTCTTTAAATTGCAATAATATATAATGAGATTTATATTTCTGCTAAAATAGATTGTCTTCATTCTTCCCATTTTCTTTCTCTTGCTACTAAAAATTCCTGAATGTAGCACAGTAAGGAAGTATAGAAAGACTCTGAAAGGTGAAAAAAGAAGATGGGCTGCCTAGAGACATTGGGACTTGAAGAATGACATGGTTGTGACATGGTGGTCTCCCTGGGTTTTCCTGTTACGTTCCAAATATCAAGGATAAAGCTCTATAGAATCCTCCAATCTGGAATTGCCAATAGGCATAGAAAAAAAAGCCGCAAGAAACATCTGTTCTTCCTAGCAAAAAGAATAAGAAAAACAGGGTCTAATAACCGAAAACTTGGAATTCTCACACTGCTCCAGCCAAACACTAACAGACAAACCACATATGACTTCCCTATGGTTTTAACAATGCTGAATGGGAAGTAGTTGATCTTCTACTGTATTCCCAACCCTAAGGTAAGTAGATAGCGGCATTATCACTTCCCACCCAATGGTGTCTGCAAGACAAAGTAAAGTGGTAAACTCCCAACTCCCACCTGGCAGGAGGCAATAGTGCTCTAATTCCCAAATGAGGGCAGTATAAACAGGGTTCAGTGGTGAGGAGAGACTTCATTTTCTTTCCTTTTTTCTTTTCGTTTTTTTTTTTTTTTGAGTTGGAGTCTCACTCTGTTGCCCAGACTGGAGTGCAGTGGCTGCTCCCGGCCACTGCAGCCTCGACCTGCTGGGCACTGGCCATCCTTCCACCTCAGCCTTCCAAGTAGCTGGAATTACAGGCATGCGCTACCACGCCCGGCTGATTTTTTGATTTATTGTAGAGATGAGGTCTCGCTGCCCAGGCGGGTCTCGAACTCACGGGCTCAGGCAATCCACTCACCTCAATCTCCCAAACAGTTATACTTTTTTTTTTTTGAGTCAGAGTCTCACTCTGTCACCCAGACTGGAGTGCAGTGGCCACTCCTGGCCACCGCAGCCTCAACCTGCTGGGCTCCAGCCATCCTTCCGCCTCAGCCTTCCAAGTAGCTGGAACTACAAGCACGCGCTACCACGCCCGGCTAATTTTTGATTTTACCCAACTCCTATTCAATGTCACATAGGCCCAGTGGGAATCTGAGCCTCCCTATCTGCTAGACATCAACAAGGCAGAATGAAGTGATGTGAGGCAGGGTAGTCGAAACCCCATCCTACACAACCTCTGATTTCAGCAGTCCCAGTGGGGAATTGGGCTTATGCCCATACATCAAGGCAATAAGACAATGCAAGTTGATGTTCTGCTTTGTTAGGAAAGTGTCAGTGTGGTTGAATGAAGAATTGAACTTCTACTTTACTCGTTTCAATCTGAAGTTGTGAGTCAGTGATCTACTTTTGCCAGGGTGGTATTGTCAGAGCCAAGTGGGAAGCTGAACATACACACAACCTGGCCCTTCTGCTACAACTCAACAAAGTAATTGCCTACTAAAATAAAAAGAAAAATAAGATCTGGACTCTCATAATATATTATGCAAAATATCCAGGATACAATAAATGATAACATGTAATACCAAGAGTCAGGAAAATCACAATATAAATGATAAAAAAATTTTGACACCAGCACCAAAATGCATTAAATGTTGAAATTTTCTGAAAACAGTTTCAAAGTATAATAAAAATTCTTCAACAATTAACATTCTTGAAAAAAGTAAGAAAAACTAGAAAATCTCAGCAAATAAATAGGTGTTATTAAAACAATAAAAATTGTGTAACTGAAAAATATAATAACTAAAAAAATTCCATGAATAAACTCAGTAGTACAGTGGAGGTGACAGAGACAAAATCTTGATTAAAAACTGAGGACAGATCAATGGAATTTACTTAATCTGAAAAAAAAAACAGAGAGAAGTAAGCAACCTTTGAGACATTGACAAAAGAATTATTATTGTTATCATTCATAAACCCAAAAGGAGGTTAGAGAATGGGTTTGAAAAAATACTTGAAGAAATAATGGCTGAAAACAGCCCAAATTTGGCAAAATACATAAATCTACAAATTCAGGAAGCTGGGAAAACTCCAAAATGAATAAGCCTAAAAAAATATCCACACCAAAATGTGGAATAATTAAACTTCTGAAAAGACAAAAGAAAAACTTGAAAGCAGACAGAAATGATGTATTACTTATAGAAAATATCAATTACAGTGACAACAGACTTCACACCTGAGACCATGAAAGACAGAAAAAAGTGGCACACAATTTTTTTTCAAGTGCTAAAAGAAAGGAATCAACTGAGAAATCTATATCTGGCAAAAATATCATTCATAAATGAGAGGGAAATAAAGGCATTCTTAGACAAAGAAAAACTCAAAGAATTTGTCAATGCCTTTAGAGAATGACAAAAGAAAGATTTTCAAATAGAAATAACATAATAAAGGAAGGAAACTGGAGTATCAGGAAGGAAGAAAAAGAGTAGATAGATGGATAAAAATAGATTATTCTCCATATGAGTTTTTTTTTTATATGGGATAAGTGATTTTAATTATATCATGTGACACTCATAATAATAATTTTTTTAAACGGAGATGGTAAAGGAACCTAAATGGAAGCAAGCTTTCTTAACTTCATCTGAATGGTAAAATGTTGATACCAGTAGACTATAAGACACATATGTATATTGTAACAGTCACAAGAACAATAAGAAAACTATACACAGTTATGCACTGCTAAAATAGTATAAAAAACTCAAGATGCAATCTTTTTTTTTTTTTTTTGAGTTGGAGTCTCACTCGGTCGCCCGGACAGGAGTGCAGTGGCCACTCCTGGTCACCGCAGCCTCGCCTGCTGGGCTCTGGCGATCCTTCCGCCTCAGCCTTCCAAGTAGCCGGAATTACAGGCATGCGCTACCACGCCCAGCTGATTTTTTTATTTATTGTAGAGATGAGGTCTCGCTGCCCAGGCGGGTCTCGCTGCCCAGGCAGGTCTCGAACCCACGGGCTCAGGCAATCCACTCACAGCCTCCCAAAGGCGGGGGATTACAGGTGAGCACCGAGCCCGGCTTCAAGATGCAATCTTAAAAGATGGTCAAGAAGTTTACAGGAAGTTAAGAAAAGATTTGAAAAATGATAAAAAGAAAAAAACAGAATACAAATTGTAAATTGGCAGACTTAACATATCAATACTTGCCGAAAATGTAGATTGTCTAAATATATCATTTAAAGACGAAGATTGACTAGATTAAAAATTATTCAAACTGTAAGTAGCAATATTAATTTTAAAAACATAAGTGACTATATTAATCTCAGATAAAGTAAATTTTGGAGCAAAGAAAATTGCTAAAGACAAATGGGAACATGACAAAATGGTAAAAGGATAGAACTGAAGGGAGAATATAGGCAAATTCACAATTATAGTTAGAGACAGTACCACTACCCCCCTAAGCAAGTGATATAATAGTTGGAGAGAAAGCCTGAAACTAGAAAACTTCTATGAAAAAAATAAAAGAAAATCTTCATAATCTAATACTAGGCAAATAATTCTTGTATTTGAAGTGGAAAGCATAAACTATAAAAGGAAATACTGGTACATTGAATCTCATTAAAAAATTAAAAACATTTGCTCTAAAAAGATGAAAAGACAAATTAAGACTGAGAGAAAATATTTGCAAATGATATATCAGACAATTTGTATCTTTCTAAAATATGTTAGATATTTTCTAAAATATTTTTATATCTAAAATATAGAATTTGAAAACTACAACTAGAAAAAAGCAATCTATGAACTTCACCATTTAAAGAGACTGGAAGTCTTCAATTCAATTGTTACAATAAGCAAGAGCTGAACAAACTGAACACCTATAACTTTTCTTGACACCATTAGAGAACCAAGGCAAACTGCTAGCTCCAAATTTCTCAGAAAATAAAAATAGAGGAAAAATTACTCAATACAATAAAAGATATTTATGAAGAACTCACAGAAACATCACACTTAATAGTGAAAGACTAAAATTAGACACAAGAAAAAAATGCCTGTTTTCACCACTGTTATTCAACATCATACTAGAAGTACACAGTGCTGGAAGTACTGGAAAGTCTAGGCAGAGCAATTAAATGAGAAAAAGGAAATACATTCATATTGGAATGAAGACAAAACTGTTTCTATTTGCAGATTACATAGTCCTATAAGGTATAAAATTTTAAAGAACACACAGGAAACTTCTAGAGTTAATAAAGAAATTCAGCAAAATTTCAGAGTCCAAGATCAGCATATAAAATATTTCTATGCACGAGAAATAAGCAATCTACAAAATAAATTAAGAAAGCAATTCCATTTATAATAATATTTAAAAGAATTCAATACTTAGGAGTAAATCTAACCAAGGAGATAAAAGACTTGTACACTGAAAACTACAGAGCAGTGCTGAAATAAATTAAAGATCTAAATAAATTGAAATACATTCCATGCTCATGGATAGGAAGACTTAACATTGCTAAGTTACTACTAGTTCTCAAAGTGATCTACAGGTTCAACACAACCCTCATCAAAATTCTAATAGCCTTTTTGTGCAAAAATGAAACAGCTAATTCTCAAGTTCATATGGAACTGCAATGGGCCCAAATAGCCAAAACAATCTGGGAAAATAATGAAGGATTCATACTGCTTGACTTCACAATGTATTATAAAGCCATGATAATTAAAAGATTTAGGTTCTGGCAAAAGGACAGACTTTTAGGTCAATTATCTCTTAAATAAACCATAACATACATGATCAATTGATTTTGACAAGGATACTATGACCATTTAATTGAGAAAGGACAGTCTTTTCAACAAATGGTGCTATGAACACTGGATGTTAACATGAAAAAGAACAAAATTGGACCCTTATTTTATACCATATGCAAAAATTGGCTCAAAATAGATCAAAACCTAAACTTAAGGAGTGAAACCATAAATCTCTTAGAAAAAATAGGAAAAAATCTTCATGACATTGGATTTGTCAACAATTTCATGGATATGACAAAAGCAAAGGTAACAAAAGAAAATAAATTGTATTTCATCAAAATTAAGAATGTTTGTGCAACAAAGGACACTATCAAGAAAGTAAAACGGCAACCTACAGAATAAAAGAAAATATTTTCAAATCATTTATCCAATAAGGGATTAATATCCTTAATGTATAAATAATTCCTCTAATTCAACAACAACAATAACAAAAACCATACAACTCCATTCAAGAATGGGCAAAGGGACGTGAAAATATATTTCTCCAAAGAAGGTTTACAGATTGCCAATTAGTACATGAAAATACTGCTTGCTATTATTAGTCACTAGAGAAATGCAAGTCAAAGGACAATAAGATACCACTTTACACCTACTAGAATTGCTGTAATTAGAAGATAAGAATCATTGGTAAGGATGTGGAGCAATGGAAAATCTCATACATTGCTGGTGGGAAGGTAAAATGGTGCAGCCTCTGTAAAAAACTTCATAAAAATGTTGAAGAACTACCGTATGGTTCATCAATTCCACTCCTAGGTATATAAACAAAAGAATTCAAAATGAGGACTCAAACAGATATCCATACACCAATGTTTATGGAATCGTTATTCACAATAGCCCAAAATGGAAACAACCCAAGCATCTATCAACAGATGAATGGACAAGACGTGATATATACATACAATGGATTACTATTGATACATAAAAAGTAATGCAGTTTTGATAGATGCCATAACACAGATGAACCCTAAGAATACCATGCTTAGGAAAGTCAACCAGGCACAGAACAACAAATATAATATGATTCCATTCATATGAGGTACCAATAAAGACGTATACAAGGAGACAGAAAGTAGAATATAATTTACCAAGAAGTGGAAGGAGAGAAAAAGAAGGGGTTATTTTTTGATAGGCACCGAGTTATTGTTCAAGGAAATTGTTGGGTGTATACATAGTGGTGCTGTGTATATAACACTGTGAATGTATTTAATGGCATTGCATTGTACACTTATGGTTAAAGTGACAAATATGAGTCCAACTTCCATATATAAGTGAAATTATGTGATATTTATCTTTCACTGCCTGGTTTATTTTACTTATCATAATGTCCTCCAGGTTCATCCATGTTATTTCAAATGACAGCAGTTTCTTCTTTTTTAAAGATGAATTGTATTCCATTGTGTGTGTATATATGTATGTAAGTGTGTGTGTATATATACACACATTTTCTTTATCCATACATTTATTGATGGACATTTATATTGATTCTGTATCTTAGTTATTGTGAGTAGTGCTAAAACAATTATGGCAGTGCAGGTATCTCTTTGACATACTATATCATAAACATTGGATATAAAGTAAAATTGCTGGATCAATTTCCTTTAGATAGGAGAAATAAGTTTTAAGAACTCTATCATATAACATGGTGACTTATAGTTAATAACAATGTATTTCATTCTTGAAAGTCACTAAAAGAGTAGATTTTTAGTGTTCTTACCTCAAAAAATACCAGTTTGTGAGTTAATGCATATGTTAGTTAGCTTGATTTAGTCATTTTACAATGTATACATAATTCAAAAAATCATGTACACAATAAATATACATAATTTTTTTCAGTTTAAAAATAAAATGTTAAAAACTTTTTAAAAGAAAGATAAATGATAAATATTATGGTGGTATATTTTACAACAGCAAATAAATATTTAAAAATTTATAATACTGAGTGGTCTCTCACAGAAACAAAGATCTGAGTATCACATGTTCTCACTCATATAATAGACCTTGAACATTTATCATAGTACTTTAAGAAAAGGATTGACAGTGGTGGGAAACTATGGGGGGTAGGGAGGGGAAGGGAGGTGGAATTAATGATAGTCAATATCTGTGTGGGGACAGGGAGACACCCCTTACCAACAAGGGTGCCTGAACGATGCATATTTGTATATCTAACCCTTAACTGTACCCCACAATTTTAAAATAAAAAATATGACTAAAAAATTTCTAACATAGATAAATTGAATTTTATTTAAATTAAAAAATTTTATTTTTATTTTATTTTATTTTTTATTTTAAAGATGTGGGGTACAATTCAGGGTTAGGTATGCAAATGTTCATTATGCAGGTACCCTTGTTGGTGAGGTGGGCCCTCCACTTCCCTGGCTGTTTCCTTCAACTGACAGTCCCACCACCCCCAGTCAGTTTCCCACTACTGCCAATCCCTTCCTTATAGTATTATGATAATTGCTCAAGTTCCGCTTATGAGTGAAAACATGTGGTACTCAGTTCTTTGTTTCTGTGATAGATCACTCATTATTATAGACTCTAAATCCATCCAAGTTGCTGCGAAGTTCGTATGTTTGTCCTTCTTTAAGGCTGCATAATATTCCACTGTGTATATGTACCACTCTTTTTTTATCCAGCCCAGCTTCGATGAGCAAATTGGTTGGTTCTATCTTTTTGCTATTGTGAATAGAGCTGCAACAAATATATGTGTGTAGGTATCTTATTTGTAGATTGATTTGAGTTCCTCCGGGTATAGTCCCAACAGAGGGATTGCCAGTCACATGGAAAGTCATAAATTCAAAACTTTTATGCTTCAAAGGAAACTATAAACAAAGTGAAGTTATATGTCTTACAATGATCTAGTAATACATATGCATATATATATGTATATATAACTTCTACAACTCAAAAATTAAAACACAAATAGCCCACTTAAAAGTAGGCATAGAATTTGAATACATGTTTCTCCAAGGAAAATACATGAATGGACAATCAGCATATAGGAGATTTAACATCAAAATTTCATTAATTATCAAGGATATGCAAATCAAAGCCACAATGAGCTGTCACTTCACACCCAGTAAGATGGCTATAATAAAAAAGAAAATAACGCAGATTGGCAAGAATAGGGAAAAACTGGAAGCTTGGTATATTTCTGGTTGAAATGTAAACCGGTGGCACCGCTTTGTAAAACAGTTTGACAGTTTTTCAAAGAGTTACATATTGAGTTACCATATGACCAAGAAATTCTACTCCAAGATGTGTGTGTGTATGTGTGTGTGTGTGTGTGTGTGAAACATATGTTCACACAATAATTTTAAAATGAATATCCATATGAACCTTATTCATAATAACCAAAATGTAGAACAAACCTGCACGTCCATCAACTGACAAATGGAGAAACAAATTGTGTTATATTCATACAAGGGATATTATTCAGCTATACAAAAACGAAGTACTGATTCATGTCACAATATTAATGAATCTCAAAGATATTATGCTAAGTGATGGAGAATGGTATAACGGACATTGGAGATTCACAAGAGGGAGGGGGAAAGGGTGGAGAAATGAAAAATCACTTAATCAGGTAAAATATGCACAGGTGGGGGTTATGGGTACACTTACAGCCCAGACTTCTTCATCACTATACAATGCATCAGTGCAACCAAAAGCTATTTGTGCCCTCTAAAGCTATTGAAATAATGGGGGGAAAGGAAATATTTATCAAGGGAAAAAAGATATTATGTTAAATGTGAGAAACCAGACATAAAAGGCCACATGTTATATGATTTCATTTATAACAAATATCCAGAGTAAGCAAACCTTTAGAAGCAGAAAATATACTAGCAGTTGCTGGGTCTGAGGAGATGAGAAATTGGAGAATACTTCTAAAAGCTATGGGATTTGTTTTACAGGGGATAAAAATATTCTGGTGTTGGAAAGCGGTGATAGTTGCAAAACTTGTGATTAGACTAAAAGGCACTGAATGGTACACCTTAAAAACATAGGAGCCGGGCTTGGTGGCTCAGTCTATAATCCTGTGCCTTTGGGAGGCTGAGGTGAGTGGATTGCCTGAGCCCGTGGGTTCCAGACCTGCCTGGGGAGCGAGATCTCATCTCTCTACAATAAATCAAAAAATCAGCCGGGCGTGGTAGCGCATGCCTGTAATTCAGGCTACTTGGAAGGCTGAGGCGGAAGGATCGCTGGAGCCCAGCAGGTTGAGGCTGCGGTGGCTGGGAGTGGCCACTGCACTCCAGTCTGGGCGACAGAATGAGACTCCAACTCAAAAAAAAAATGGGAGTTATAGTTTGCAAATTAAAGCTCAACAAAAAAGAATGAATATTATGAATACTCAAAACTAAAAAAATGTATTTGGAGGTGAGGAAAAGGAAGAAACAAATGTAAAAACGTTTTTTTAAACTGCAACTTCAATAAAGTGAAAGTGAGGTATAGGTGCAACTAGACAGTGTTGATAGCAGCACATATTCGAATTGGTTTTGTTTTTAATAGAGAGAATTAAGTGTGTTCCTATGCTTAACTAATAGAAGGAAACTTTTAATACTGAGAAAAATGGAATAAGTAATGGAGTATGACCTTGAGGTTTTGGAAGGAGATAGAACCCAGGACAACACTGGAGGGATTCCTTTAGATCAGAGAAGAGACTGCTTCCTCAAAAATTGGAGGAACAAAGACGAGTATAAACTAGGCTATAAAATGAGAGAAAAATTTCGTTGAGAAATAAAATTCTCAGTTAATAGATAATTTCTTCTTTAAGCAGGAGTTAAAGTCCTCTACTTAAAGTGAGAATAGATATTGGATAGAAACTTTAACAGAGTGAAAAAAGTTTCTAATAATTGTTTGGGTTAATTATAAGAGTACATGTTGAAAGAAGAGTGAAAAGATTGATAAGCAGTTCCAAGTAGCAATGATGTGCCAGTTATTTGGAAAAAATATTTTGTGGAATAACTAATCTACACTCTTGAACATCTATCAGCACCTAAGCTTCCTGACATAGAAGCAAAGGAGGTTAATTTTTTTAAACATAGTTTGTATTATAAAATTGTGAGCTACAGTTAAAGGTTAGGTATACAAATGTGCATCGTTCAGGCCCCCTTGTTAATAAGTGGTGTCTCCCCATCCCCAGACAGATATTGACTACCGTTAGTCCGATCTTCTTTCCCCACCCTACCCCCCATATTTTCCCACCACTGTCAGTCCTTTTTTATAGTATATGGTAGATGTTCAAGGTCCACTCTATGAGTGAGAACATGTGATACTCAGATCTTTGTTTCTGTGAGAGAACACTCAGTATTATAGACTCTAGTTCCATCCAGGTTGCTGAAAAATTCATGATTTTGTTCTTTTTTATGGCTGTGTAGTATTCCATCGTGTATATGTACCACATTTTTTTAATCCAGTCCTCTTTTGATGGACAGCATGGTTGGTTCCAGGTTCTTGCTATTGTGAACAATGCTGCGATAAACATTCATGTGCAGGTATCTTTTTGATAGAGTTATTTGAGTTCTTCAGGGTATATTACCAATAGGGGGATTGCAGGGTCATAAGGGAGGTTGATATTTAGAGCTTTTAGAAATCGCCACAGTGCTTTCCACAGAGGTTGCACTAGTTTACACTCCCACCAACAGTGTAGAAGTGTTCCTTTTTCGTCGCACCTTCTCCAGCAACTGTTATTTTTGAGTTATTGATAATTGCCATTATGACTGGAGTTAGGTGGTATCTCAGTGTGGTTTTGATTTGCATCTCCCTGATGATTAGTGAGGTTGAACATTTCTTCATGTGTCTGTTGGCTGCTCGGATGTCTTCCTTTGAGAAGTGTCTGTTCATATCTTTTGCCCCCTTTATAATGGGGTTGTTTGTTTTTTTCCTCTCAGCACATTTGAGTTCCTTGTAGATCCAAGATGTTAAGCCCTTGTCTGACCTGGAGTTGGCAAATACTTTTTCCCAGTCTGTGGGTGGTCTCCCTGCTCTCTTGATGATTTCTTTGGCTTTGCAGAAGCTTGTCAGTTTAATGAGGTCCCACTTGTCTATCTTATCTCTTATGGCCTGTGGGTTTCGGAATTTGTTCAGGAATTGGATGCCAGTTCCAATTTCCATAAGAGTCTTGCATTTTCTAAGGTTCCTATGGTTTGAGGTTTTACATTTATGTCTCTGACCCATTTAGAGTTAATTTTTGTGTATGGGGACAGATAGGGGTCTTGTGTGAGTCTTCTGCATGTGATCAGCCAGTTTTCCCAGCACCATTTACTGAATAGGTCCTCTTCTTCCCAGTGGTAGGTGGAGGAGGCTTTGTTGAAGATGAGTTGGTTGAGAAATTGAGGTTTAGCTTCTAGAATCTCATTCTGTTCTATTGGTCTATATGCCTGTTTTTATACCAATACCAAGCTGTTTTAATGATTGTAGCTTTATAGTAAAGATTGAAGTCTGGTAATGTGATGCCACCTGCTTTGTTTTTTGTTTTGTTTTGTTTTGTTTTGTTTTTGCTGAGGATTGTTCTGGCTACCCTTGGTCATTTGTGTTTCCATATGAATTCCTGTATTTTTTTTCTAGGTCTGAGAAGAATGTTGCTGGTAATTTGATGGGTATTGCTTAAAATCAGTAGATTGCCTTAGGTAGGATGGACATCTTCACAATGCTGATTCTTCCAATCCATGAGCGTGGGATATTTTTCCACTTGTTTTTGTTGTCTTTGATTTCTTTGAGCAGTGTTTTGTAGTTTTCATTGTAAAGGTCTTTCACGTCTCTGGTTAGGAAGATGCCAAGGTATTTCATTTTTTTTTGTGGCTATTGTGAATGGAATTGTGTTTTTTTATTTGGGTTTCTGTTTGTTTACTATTGGTGTAAAGAAATGTAATTGTCTTTTGTACATTTATATTATATCCTGAGACTTTGCCAAAGTCCTATATCAGTGTAAGGAGGTTTTTGACAGATTCTCTTGGGTTGTCAAGGTACACGATCATGTCATCTACAAAGAGAGATAACTTGACTTCCTCTTTTCCTATTTGGATACCCCTGATTGCCTTCTCGTCTCTGATTCATATAGCCAGGAATGAGAGTGGGCTTCCTTGTCTTTTTCCAGTTTTCAGGGGAAATCATTCCAATTTTTGTCCATTTAGGAGTATGCTGGCTGTGGGTTTCTGGTAGATGGCTTTTAGTATTTTAAGGTATGTTTCCCATATGCCTAGATGTTCAAGGGCTTTTATCAAAAAGGGGTGCTGGATTTTATCAAAACCTTTTTCTGCATCTAATGATATAATCATGTGGTTTTTGTTTTGACATCTGTTGATGTATTTAATTACATTTATGGTTTTACGAATGTTGAACCAGCCTTGCATCCCAGGTATGAAGCCTACTTGGTCATGATGGATGATTTTTGAGATGTGTTGTTGAATCCAGTTTGCTAGGATCTTGTTGAGAATTTTAGCATCTATGTTCATCAAACATATTGGCCTGTAGTTCTCTTTCTTTGTTGGCTCTTTACCTGGCTTGGGTATCAATGTGATGCTAGTTTTGTAAAATGATTTGGGGAGAGTTCCATCTTTTTCAATTGCCTAGAATACCTTCAGTAGGATTGATATCAGCGCCTCCTTAAATGTCTTGTAGAATTCTGCTGGAAAGCCATCTGGACCAGGGCTGGATTTTTTTTTT
>NW_007249863.1:111087-121242 GCF_000164805.1 Carlito syrichta
ACAAGTGTACATAGTAGTCTCTAATGATCTTTTGTATTTCTTCAGGGTCAGATGTGATTTCATCTTTTGTGTTTCTGATTGTGTTTATTTATTTATTTATTTATTTATTTATTTATTTATTTTTTTGAGTTAGAGTCTCATTCAGTCGCCCAGACTGGAGTGCAGTGGCCGCACCTGGTCACCGCAGCCTTGACCTGCTGTGCTCCGGCGATCCTTCCACCTCAGCCTTCCAGGTAGCCAGAATTACAGGCATGCGCTACCACACCTGGCTGAATTTTTGATTTATTGTAGAGATGAGATCTCTCCAAGTTGCCCAGGTGGGTCTCAAACCCACAGGCTCAGGCAATGAACTCACCTCAGCCTCCCAAAGTGTGGGATTACAGTCTGAGCCACTGAGCCCAGCTCTGATTGTGTTTATTTGGGCTTTTTCTCTCTTTTCCTTTGTTAGTCTAGTTAGAGGACCATAGATCTTGTTTATCCTTGTGAAGAACGACCTTTTGGTTTCATTGATTTTTTTGTATTATCTTTTTGTCTTCTATGTCCTGGATTTGGGCTTTTATTTTGGTGATCTGGATTCTTCTGCTGAAATTAGGGTTTTGGTGGCCTTGCTTTTCCAGCTTCCTTAGGTGACTTATTAGGCTATTAACTTGTGATCCTTCCATTTTCTTCATGTGCATTTGTAGAAATATAAATTCTCCTCTTACTATAGCTTTCATGGTGTCCCAGAGATTTTGGTAAGATGTTTCTTCATTTTCATTTGCTTCCAGGTACCTTTTAATCTGTGTTTTGATATCATCATTGACCCAGGAGTTGTTTAGCGTCTTGTTGTTTAGTATCCATGTCTTTGTGGGTTTTAGGGGGACTGTGTTGATGTTGATGCTTATTTTTATTCCACTGTGGTCCAAGAAGGTACATGGTAAAATTTCGGTTCTTTTAAATTTGCTTATACTTGATTTATGGCCAAGTATCTGTTCTATCTTAGAGTATGCTCCATGCGGTGATGAGTAGAATGTATATTCTGTGGTCTTTGGATGGAGTGTTCTGTAGGTATCAATTAAGTCCATTTGGTCAAGAGTCACATTGAGGTGTCGAATCTTATTGCTGATTTTTTGTCTTGATGATCTGTCTAGGGTTGTGAGTGGGGTGTTGAAGTCCCCAGCTACGATGGTGTTGGAGTTGATATCTTTTTTTAGTTTACCTAGAAGCAGTTTTATGAAAGTTGGCACTCCTATGATGGGTGGATATTTGTTTAAGGTAGATATTTCTTGTTGATGGATTGAACCTTTTATCATTATGTAGTGGCCTTCTGTATCATTTTTAATTTTTAATAGCTTGAAGGGTATTTTGTCTGAAATTAAGATCACTACACCTCCTTTCTTTTATGTTCCGTTAACCTGAAAGTTTGTTTCCCATCCTCTTACTTTGAGTCTGTGAGTGTCCTTTCTAGTGAGGTGAGTCTCTTGAAGGCAATAGATTGTTGCCTGGTGATATTTTATTCATTTTACCATTCTATGTCTTTTTAGTGGTGCATTTATTCCATTCACATTTAGGTTTATTATTGAAATGCAAGAGTTGATCCCTGTCATAAGGTTCTTACAGAGTTGTTGTTCCTGTTTGTTTGTTGTCTTTCTTTTGGTTTTGGAGTTGGCTCATGTGTGTTTTTAATCTTTTGCCTGTACTCCTGTGAAGAATGCTGTTGTTCTTTTTTCCTTTTCTTCTGTGTTCAGTACTTTCTTAAGTGTTTCTTGTAGAGGTGGTCTGGTGGCAGTACAGGTTCTTATGGATTGGATATCTGGAAAAGATTTCAATTCTCCCTGACTAATGAAACATTGCTTGGCTGGGTAGGTTATTCTTGGTTGAAACTGTTTATCTTTTAGAACTTTGAAGATAGGGCTCCTGGTTCTCCTAGCCTGGAGAGTTTCTGTGGATAAATCTGCTGCTATTCTAAATGGTCTTCCCTGGTAGGTAGTCTGGCCTTTTTCTCTTGCTGCCTTTAGGATTTTTTCTTTTATAGCTACTTTGTTTAGGTGAATTATTTTGTGTCTGGGAGTTGGTCTTCTCATTTGTTGTCTTGCAGGGATTCTCTGAATCACTTGTGCTTGAATTTTTGCATCACCAATGAGATGAGGGAAGTTTTCTTGAATGATTTCATGAAATGTTTGTTCCAGTGTGACCTCTGACTCTCTCTCTCTGCCTCAAGAAGGCCAATTACTCTTAGATTTGGTCTCTTGAAGTAATCATTCATCTCCTGCAGGTTTTGTTCTGGCTTTTTAAGCTTCCTTTCTATGTTTTTGACAGTTTGGGTTAGTTCTGTATTTTGGTCTTCAAATTCTGAGATTCTTTCTTCTGCTTGGCTAATTCTGCTTTCCATGCCTATTCGTTTGTTATTTGTTTCCATCACAGTATTCTTTACTGCTGTTATTTCTGACACCAGCTCCTTCCTGTTTTCCTCTTGTCTATCCTCAATTTTTTAAATTCTCTCTATTAATGCCTTGTTGTCTGGGCTTGTTGCTTGTGACCAGTCATAATGGGGGCTCTTCATTGTTTGTGTTCTGAAGTCTGTTTTCTCAGTGTCTGACCTCCCAGGGGTTTGTGTGAGACCTATATTCTTCTCTTGGTTTTTCTTCATTTATGCAGATTTTTCCTCCCTACTTTTCCCTTCTCTCCATTTCCCCATCTTCTTTAATTCTTCTGTTCAGGGGTGGAGGGGTTTCTTTTACTTCTGTTTGTTCAATCTCCTATTCTTCCTAATGTATTTCCTCTTGCTTTGTTCAGTTCTGGAGTTGGACTGTAGGTTTAGGGCAGTCCTTTTTGTAATGTTGGGATTTAATTAAGGGGGGAGCTGTGATTCAAAATCTTTCTGCAGATCCCAGTATCCGCCAACAGGTGTATGGATAGTCTGAAACCAACTTCCCACTGCCTTGGAGTCTGTCCATGCAGTGGGTTTGTATGTTTACTACCTGAAAGCAAAATGGGGTTAAGGGAAGAGAATGAAGCAGGCAGTGGGGGGAGGAGGGGAGTGGAGAGAGAGAGGAGTGAGAGGGAAAACAGATGAATGTACCAACTGGTAAGTGAAAAGAGACACAAAGACTGAAACAAATATAAAGAAAAACAATAACCATGACTGAAAACTAACCAACAACCATATAAAAAGCTAAAACATACAATGATGCTAAAGTACACTCTGACCAACCTCCTTATTGGTGTGCTATCCCTTTATACAAAGATGGAGGTTACAGAGAAATAAGAAAAAAGAAAAAAGAGAAAAAAAAGAAAAAAAGGGAAAAGGGATAGATTAAAGTCAGTAGACTAACAGAACCAACCAAGCACACTCTGAGACTTTTCCTTTAAGTCCAATGTCCTTTCAGCTCTGATTTCTAGTTGTCTTTGCAGGCTAGTAGAATTGTGCACAGTTAGGCTCAGTTGCCCCTGGCCTGCTGTGAAGAACAGTTCAGATATGGGCCCCCTGACCAGTCTATTACTGAGATCTAGCTTTTTCTATTTATCATGAGGGATGAGCCTCTGCCATTCCCGTTTTGATGTTGTTACCTTTGACCCCCAGCAGGTGGTGCTATCTCACGGTTGCAGTCCAGAGAAGAGTGAGCTGGTTACAGATCTGTGACCTGCTGAAGCAACTTCCCCGTACATGGCCGGGGGAGCGGTTCCAGCGACCTGTGTCTGAGCTAGGGGCATGGTGTGGCAGTGGCAGCAGCAGCCGGACAGCAGCGATCTCAGAAGATCCTGCTTGCAGAGGCTTCACAGTCTGAAGTTGTGGGTCACTTCAGGCATGAGCTGGTAATGACCACAGTGGCGGCATCTGCAACTGCAGGAGCAGCCCAGACCACTGTGATAGCTGAGTTGCAACAGCAGGTGATGGTGGCAGCTGAGCTCCCTGTGAAGAGCAGGCTGTGGAATATGGGAGCTGCAGCCCTTGGGAGAGAGCTAGGGTCTTTATGAGTGTTCTCTTTTGCAGAGGGTCTCACAGACCATGCTGCCCCATCGTCATCTTGCCAGAAGTCCTCAAGATTAATTTTAAGATTGCTCCAAATTCAATGTTCCGTAAGTTAGACATAAATGAAAAGAAGGATGGTGGGGAACTGAGAGTGCTAGTCAGAGAATACTTCAGTGATTAACCATTGGATCCAGACTGGGAAAAAGGATTTTAGTTCAGAGCTGACTAAAAGAATCTTCATAAATCAATTGACAGAAAATCACAATAGTCTCAAAGAACAGGTGTAATGAGAGGGAGTGATCTGGAAAAAATAAGATGGTTGTGGTCACATAGTAGAATACTGGAATTCAGATGTCTGTGGTGTAGCCATGGGAGTAGCCTGCCAAAATTTAGTATACGTGAATGTTTGGGAAGTCAAGAGTCTATGAGAAAACTGAGTCGTTTACAAACTTTAAAGTCTTCCAAGAGAATGGGAAAGCTAGAAACAGAGAAGAAAATTGATAAATAAGGAAGAATATCTTTGAGATTGACAGATCATCATCACCATCATCATCATCATCTGGCAAACATTAATATAGCTCTTACTAGATACTGTTCTAAATACTTTGCAGATTCTGCATTATATAATCCTCAAATCTCCCTACTAAAAATATATTATTGTTGAACTTTATACATGAGAAAACTGAGACACAAGCATATTAAGTAACTTGTTTAGAATCACACTGCTACTCAGTAAAGGAATTAGAATTGAAGTACAAATAATCTGGTTAAAGAATTCATGTTCTAACTATCACAATACCATAAGAAAGGGATTGGCAGTTGAGGGAAACTGCCAGGGGAGGGAGGGCACACCTCATCAACAAAGGTACCAGCATAATGAACATTTGTATACCTAACCCTGAATTGTGCCCCACATATTTAAAATTAAAAATTAATAAAAAAAAGAATTCATGTTCTTTACTTACTACACCATGATACCTGGACATGGGAAAAAGAGGGACAGGGGATAGAATACTTCAATTACTAACAATATAAGACATGAAGTATGTGAACAATGGGATTATTTCAGTCTTTTGAGCAGGTCACCAATGACATGGCATGCTTTAAAATTATCTAGATTTTAACTAATACAAGCAATTTGTAGTAGAGAAATTCCACCTATTTCCCTTTGGTACTAACAATTTTCTTGTATGCCAACAGATGTCTACTGCAAACAGTTATAACTTACTGCCTTAGGGCTTTTTAGAACCAGGAGCATGGGTAATTAATTACCCAGGAGCAACTCTTTTTGTTGGCAGGATAATGGTCTCCCAAAGATGCCTATATCTTAATTCCAGGAAGTTGTGAATATGTTAGGTTACATAAATAAAAGAAAATAATAACAGATTATCTGGGTGAGCCCAATGTAACCACAAAGGTCCTTATAAGTAGAAGAGGAAGGTAGAAGAAAGAACCAAAGATGTTGCTGGTTTTAAAGGTGGAGGAAGGGTGCTAAGATCCTTCAAGGCAAGCCTATAGAAACTGGAAAATACAAAGAAATGTGTTCTCCTCTAAAGGCACTAAAAAGAAATAGGCTGATACCTTGATTTTAGCTCATTGAGACGGATTCTAGACTTCTGACCTACAGAATTGTTAGATAATAATAATAATCGTAACAGTAATAAATTTTCTTTGGTATAAGTCACTAAGTTTGTGGTAATTTGTTAAGGCACCCTTTGGAAACCAACACAATTCTAAAACCAGTGATGGATAGAAATTGAAAGATGAACATCCCATCTTCTTCTCTCTTGTGTATGACAACTGAAAGAGTTCTAAACAATGTCCTAGTTGTCTCTAGCAAGACTGAGGACCATTTATTCACTCCCTGACTTGCTAATTAAAACACTTTCTATTAACTTTCTCCCTTCCCTGTCTCACTTCTCTTCTCCCTTACTGGCAATTCCTGAGATAATTTTCCTAACAAACTGTTTGCATACGAATCCATGGGACTGGCTACCCATGGGGGAACCCAACATAGGTCAGAGATTACAGAAAAGTTTTATGAAACTCAGAATGCATGGGACATTTTTTCTTATGAAGTGAGTGTTTCAAATAGAAAGTGTCTTTGAGGAGGACTGTAGAGATAATAAGCCATATTTTTAGGACATTCAGAATGATACAAGTTTGGACCCAAATTTTCAGGCTTATGGATAGTTATAATTCATTTATTAAAACATAACTATTCAAGTAGAATTAGTTTTTAAAACAAATTAATGCAAATTTCTCTCATCTGTTAGACATCACTGAAATGGTAACTGTAATGTTATAAAAATAAATTTAATTTAATTTTAATTAAACTGTTCTTTTGAACTTTGAAAGCTGCAGTGAAAAGTGAATTGTGTTATTATATACTTCAATTAACCATCTTTCTAAATTTTATCTAATTATACAATCCTAATTTAGAATAGTATTGTTACATTAAAATGCACATACATCTGATATTTAGATTAAAAAACTAAATATTAAACCCATTTTCTACCATGCAGATATATCACTTGATTTATACCAATAATCACAATCCATTAAATAAGTTAATTGCACCTCTTCTCATGCCATGTAAGAGTTTTGGTTTACAACTCATCTTCGACAAAGCCTCCACCAACTACCACTAAGGAGAGGAGCACTTATTCAGTAAATGGTGCTGGGAAAGCTGGCTGACCACATGCACAAAATTGAAACAGGACCCCTACCTATCACCATACACAAAAGACAACTCTAGATGGATCAAAGACCTAAATGTAAAACCTCAAACTATAAGAATCTTAGAAGAAAACGTAGGAAACACTCTTATGCACGTTGGGATAGGCAAAAAAATTCCTGATCAGAACCCCAAATGCCCATGCCCTAAGAGATAATATAGACAAGTGGGATCTCATCAAACTAATGAGCTTCTTCAAAGCAAAAGAAACCATCAAGGTAGTGGGGAGACAGCCCAGAGAATGGGAAAAAAATATTTGTCAACTATATGTCCGACAAAGGCCTAACATCTAGGATCTACAAGGAACTCAAACATGCCAAAAAGAAAAAGACAAAGTCCTATTAAAAAGTGGTCAAATATATGAATAGACACTTCTCAAAAGAAGATATATGAGCAACCAATAGATACATTAAAAAAGACTCAGCCTCACTAATCATCAAAGAAATGCAAATTAAAACCACACTGAGATACTACCTAACTCCACTCAGAATGGCCATCATCAACAACTCAAAAAACAACAGGTGCTGGAGAGGATGCGGAAAAAAGAGAACGCTTTTACACTGTTGGTGGGAGTGTAAACTAACACAATCTCTGTAAAAAACAGTGTGGAAATTCCTAAAAGATCTAAAAATTGACCTCACATATGACCCCAAAATTCCCCTACTGGGAATATATTCGGAGGAACTCAAATCACTCTATGATAAAGATACCTGCACACACATGTTTATTGCAACATTATTCACAATAGGAAAAAAATTGAACCAACAGTGCCGCCTCTTGAAGGAGAACTGGATAAAAAAATGTGGTGCATATACATGAGGGACTATTACATAGTCATGAAGAAGAACAAAATTGTGGGCTTTGCAGCAACTTGGATGGATTTAGAGTCTATCATACTCAGTGATCTGTCACAGATACAAAAAACTGAGTACCACATGTTCCCACTTGTAAGTGGACTCTGAACATTTATCATAACACTATAAGAAAGGGTTTGGCAGTAGTGTGACACTGCCGGAGAAGGAAGGGGGGGCATAAAACATTAGCAAGAGTACCTGATCTCAAACCAGGTGAAGCAGGGACCAAAGGGTGACCCAAACTTTGTCTGTATAATGACCACTTATCTACCTAATTCTGAATTATACCCCACATCTTTAAAATAAAGTAAAATTTTAAAAAGAGTTTTGGTTTAAATATAAACTCAAATTATATTGTCTACTAACCATTAGGGTTGAAAATGTGGTTAAAAATTTGACTTTTGAAGTCAGTCAATTGGTATTAATTTTTAATTTAGCATATAGTATGCATTTAAGTAGTTGATTCCATTCAACAGACTTCAAAGAATGTTTTTAATTCAAAATAGTGGTTTGAAAGCTGCAATGGAGAGGAAATAAATTGATTCTCCTATAGCTTCCTTCCTTATCATCATAACTACGCTCACACATTTCTGTTGCATGTGCGTAGTTGATAAATATGCAGGGTCCAACAAGAGGAATGGAGCAGAAAGGGCATCCTTGAGTGAGAATCTTTTAAGAGCAAAGAGCAGGATTAAATAATCTGTGATGAAGTTCATTATATCCAGAAGTTTGTTTATATTTAAAGGATACAGTTGAAAATGTTGGGTAGAGGGGAAACATCAGAGGTTGAGTCAGGTCACAAACAATAAGTGGATGAGCATATAAGAGAGGACTGGTGGATGTTTGAGTTCATACATGGAGGCAGAAAATCAGTATTCTTGGACACTCATGAATGCTAGAAGCATGACAATCATATTTTCTGAACTTTTTAAATTTTATTTTAAATACGTGGGGTACAATTCAAAATTAGGTATACAAGTGGTCATCCTACAGGTAAAGTTTGGGCAATTGAAACACAAATGAGAAATGTGAATATTTATTGTGCAAATGGGATAGGACACTTGAAATTTATATAATTTTTGAAAATATCTATCACAATAGCTCTGAAAAATATTGGAAACAGAGCATATCCTTTTTACCACGGATATGTGACCCATGGGAGAATTGAGAGGACTAACACAAGTGAAGTTAGCAGTATGTGATGCAAGGCAGTGTTTAATTCTTTGGAATGAACTTTGCCTGCCTCAAAGAAAATTCATATTTACTTGAACTTCAAAGAATATGTAGGATTTGAGGGAGGAAAAAAATAAGGAATGACATATTTTAAGGGATTAGTTTAGTCCATCAGAGTATTATTTTCAGGTTGTAGGAAGTAGGATCAGAAAATATTTGCAAGATGTGCATTGTAGGGGGAGGCGCAGACTAGAACATAGAAAAAAAACAACTCAACTAAGAATTTTCCTGGTGATCAACAATGTATTTGTAGCCGCCTTACAACTGTTTCGGTTTTAGGTGGCTTTTATTTGATGTAGATCTATATCACAATGCAACAGGCCTTTTGATATATGTTGCAATGATCTATTTATATTATGATCTTTTGGGGGGAATGACTTTTGAACAGAACTGAAACAAAATCAGGAAAAATCTAGCCTTCCATTTCTTTCACACATTTCGGCCTTTCCCCTACCCCATCCTACCATATCGTGGTATCTGTCCCAACACTCTCATGTTACCTGACACATCTTTCATGTTTGACAGGAAATAAATCTTATGAAAGCATTCATAATTTGGAATATTCATGGATCCCTCTTATTTTCAGAAATAGTTTCAATTTTGTAATAATATACCCTAAGTGAAAAGATAACATTCAATACTGAATAAGTAGCTGTGTATTTGTTCTGTGCTGTTGCATAAAAACTATTGTGGATGAGATTCTGTGAATCACATCACACAGGTAGTTATTTATTGACTGTATCTACCTCTGAGGCTAGCCTTGTTCTTATAAGTTCAGAGTTGTGACTTGCTCCATTATGCAGCTAACAAGATTTTTCTTTGTTCTATGCCTCCTATGCTAATCTTGGAAGATAAAATTCAATTTATCATTGACAAAACTTTCATATTTCAACATAAAATCAGAAAACTTCAAGTGAATTTTTACTTATTTTTCTAGTACTACCAAAGGGTAAACATCCAGAATGTCTCCAGCATTACCAGATTTGTTTCTAAATAAACAGTCTACTTGTAGCTCTAATGTTCTGCAAGTAGATATCGAAAAAGAACTTGTTTGCATATCCCGCTTTGTGGTGCTTAAGTATGCAAATGAAGTCTCTATTTACATATGCTTTAATGGTTTCATTGATGCTTTTTCCAATTCGACAGTCAACAAATCACACGGTAAACTATTTTAAGTGAAATAGTATCAAATATATAGGCAATGACAGAGTAAAGGCAAAGCCAACTAGTTCTAGTGGAAGATGATAACTGCCCTAAAACTAACTTCTTCTGCTTCCTTAAACAAAAGCACAGATAAATCTGTTAATCATATAAAAATTATATGGAAGCCGGGCTCGGTGGCTCAGCCTGTAATCCCGCGCCTTTGGGAGGCTGAGGTG
>NW_007249863.1:121734-139465 GCF_000164805.1 Carlito syrichta
ATATATACATGGAATGTGAGTATTTAGTTAAAAATACAGAATCACTCCCAGTCATACTGATGACAAGATTTTAGGTTTTGATCTCTACTGCAAAACTATTTGACTTCTTAGCAATTAGAAACTCAAAAATTCTAAACTAAATTTCTTGGATGATATTTTACTTTTGTATTATTTATGAAAGTCATAATTTAAAAGCAGAATACTTCCACAGTGCAAATTATGAAATTCTCCACCGAATTTTCCACTGACATGGTTAGATCAACATTCAAGTTATAAATAAATAATTAAATTCTATTCACATCTGAGTCATGAATTGAGCATCACTAAAAATTATTTCTGATGCAATATTCCATTTTTCTGAAATTATTTTTCTTCTTATTTTAGTTTATATACTTATGACTAATCCTCCAGCAGAAGTACACGTTTTGGCTGGACTCAGTAACTCAGCCTGTAATCCCCGAACTTTGGGAGGCCAAGGCGAGTAAGCTGCCTGAGCCTGTGGGTTCGAGACCAGCCCAGGCAACTTGGCGAGAGCTCATCTACGCAATAATTTTTTAAAAAAATTAGCTGGGCATGGTAGCACACACCTGTAGTTCTGGCTACCTGGAAGGCTGAGGCCGAAGGATCACCGGAGCCCAACAGCAGAAGCTGGGGTGGCCATGAGTGCCACTGCACTCCAGCCTGGGCGACAGAGTGAGACTCCAACTAAAAAAAAAATTATACATTTCTTTTCAATACATATAAATATTTTTGGAAATCTATTAACTTTATCTTTTTCTTGGAGATAGCTTTGCTAGAGCCCTCCATCATCTTATTACAATTTGGACCAGTTGGTCTCTAAGTCTTGGTCTCTCTCATTGATCCTCACTTTCTGGACTTCATCTTTTTCAGTTTTTGCTTCCTTCCCGCTTGTTTTGATGAAGTAGATCCTTTGCTTGCTTAAATGGGATGTAATTGGTGCAAATTATTTAAGAGTTTTTACATATAAAAATTCTACACTTTCAATCAATTGATAAAGAATTCAAGGTTGTAAATTGTTTTCCCTCAAAATACCGAAGACCTTGCTTCCAGAGATTATGTCATAACCTTGTTCAATATAATTCCTGCCTAATGTATGTTTTTTTGAAAACCAGGGTACCCTGTCACTTTTGGCCTGTCCCTCATTGTATGGTTGTTTGCAATATAGCTCACTTGTTCTTCAACTCGCTGACCCAAAATTGAACATACTCCACAGTTGTTAACTACAATAAAATCTAATTGACAACACCAGAGTCTTGTAAACAAATTCCACTTTGCATGTGATTTTTTTTAAACTAGCCAATCTTCATCCACATGGGAAAGCCTAAAAATAGCACACACGGACTTTAATAAAGGTATAGTCGCACAGGTCTTCTTTCTCTAACTCCCCACCCACTTTTTGAGCTCCCTGTGGTTTTCAGATTTCTTGTCACCCCTTTCCCCTCGCCCACTATCAGCACACTTAACCTCTTGGATCTGTGAGTGATAAATTTCTTATGTTGCAGGTATTTTTGTTGTACCTCCTCATTATGTCTCATCGGACAGATACACCTGAACCTTTCTTTCCATCAGGGTCTTCTAGAGAATGACTACCTTGGCTTATAGCCACTGTCAACATAGAGACCTCAAAACAAAATTAAAAGCAAGCTATGACAACAGAAATCACAACAAAATGTTACCTTGAAAAAGTCTGTTGACATCCTAATTCCTCAATCTTTGGTGTGACATTATTTTAATCTTAGTTTTCTTTCCTTTAAAGGATATTATTTTTTATTTTTCCTTGGTTTCAACATCTGGTAAGATTAAGAAAATTTTTTTTATTTAAAAGATGTGGTATACAATTCAAGGTTAAGTATACAAATGTTCATTATGCAGTTACCCCTGTTGATGAGGTGTGACCCCACCCCTGCCCTAGCGGAATCCCACTGCTGGCACTCCCGCCCCACCCCCAGGGAAATTCCCAATATTGACAATATCCCAATATCCTTTTCTTAGAATATTACCATAATTGTTCAAGGTCCAATTATGAGGGAGAACATGTGATACTCAGTTCTTTGTTTCTGTGATAGATCACTCAGTATTATAGACTCTAAGTCCATCCAAGTTGCTGTGAAGTTCATAATTTTGTCCTTCTTTATGACTGCATAATATTCCATTGTGTATATGTACCACATTTATTTATCCAGTCCTCTATTAATGGGCAGCACGGTTAGTTCCATGTTTTTGCTATTGTGAACAATGCTGCAATAAACATACATGTACAAGTATCATTTTCTTGGAGTGATTTGAGTTCCTCCGTGTATATTCCCAGTAGGGGGAATGCAGGGTCATATGGAAGGTCAAATTTAGACCTTTTAGGAATTTCCAAACTGTTTTCCACAGAGATAGTACTAGTTGACACTCCAACCAACAGTGTAGCAGTGTTCCCTTTCCCTCACAACGTCTCCAGCATCTGTTGTTTTTTGAGTTATTGATGATGGCCATCCTGACTGGATTTAGGTGGTATCTCAGTGTGGTTTTAATTTGCATTTCATTGATGACTAGTGAGGCTCAGCATTTTTTCATGTATCTGTTGGCTGCTTGTATGTCTTCTATTGTGAACTGCCTATTCTTATTGTTTGCCCAAATGTAATGGGGCTGTTTGTTTATTTGTTTGTTTTCTTTTCAGCACATTTGAGTTCCTTGTAGATTCTAGATATTAGGCTTTTGTCAGACATACAGTTGGCAAATATTTTTTTCCAGTCTGTGGGCTGTCTCCCTGTTCCCTTGATGGTTTCTTTGGCTTTGCAGAAGCTTGTCAATTTGATGAGGTCCCACTTGTCTATCTTATCTCTTATGGCATGGGCACTTGGGGTTTTGCTCAGGAATTGGTTGTTTGTTACAATATCCATAAGGGTGTGTCCTGCATTTTCTAAGGTTCTTATAGTTTGAAGTTTTACATTTAGGTCTCTGATACATTTAGAGTTGATTTTTGTGTATGGGGACAGGCAGGGGTCCTGTTTCAATCTTCTGCATGTGGTCAGTTTTCCCAGCACCATTTACTGAATAGGTTCTCCCCTCCCCAGTGGTTGCTGGTGGAGTCTTTGTCGAAGATGAGTTGGTTGAGAAATTGAGGTTGTGCTTCTGGAATCTTTATCCTGTACTATTGGTCTATACGCCTGTTCTTGTACCAGGATCAGGCTGTTTTGATATTGTAGCTTTATAGTAAAGCTTAAAGTCTGGGAGTGTGACACCTCCCACTTGGTTTTTGTGTTTTGCTGAGTATTGTTTTGGCTACTTGTTGTCACTTATGTTTCCATATGAATTCCTGTATTGTCATTTCCAGGTCTGAGAAGAATACTGCTGGTAATTTAATGGGTATTGTGTTAAATCTGTAGATTGCCTTGAATAGAATGCATATCTTTGATTCTTTCAATCCATGAGTATGGAATATTCTTCCAATCCATGAGTATGGAATATTTTTCCATTTGCTTGTGTCATCTTTGATTTCTTTGAGCAGTGTTTTGTAGTTTTCATTGTAAAGGTCTTTCACGTCTCTGATTTGGAACATGCCAAGGTATATCATTTTATGTGTGGCTATTATGAATGGGATTGTGCTTTTTATTTGGGTTTCCGTTTGTTTATTGTTGGTGTATAGAAATGTGACTGTCTCTTATGCACATTTATTTTATACCCTGAGACTTTGCCAAAGTCTTTTATCAGTGCAAGATTCTCTTGGGTTTTCAAGGTATAAAATCATGTCATCTGCAAAGAGGGATAACTTGACTTCTTCTGTTTCTATTTAGAAACCTCTATTTCCTTCTGTTGTCTGATTGCTCTAGTCAGAACATCCAATACTATATTGAACAGGAGGAGTGAGAGTGGGCACCCTTGTCTTGTTCCGGGTTTCAGAGGAAATGATTCCAATTTGTCTGTTTAACAGTATGTCTGCTGTGGGTTTCTCATAGATGACTCTTACTATTTTAAGGTGTGTTCCATCTATGCCTAGTTATTGAAGGTTTTTATCAAGAAAGGGTGCTGGATTTTATCAAAAGCTTTTTCCTCATCTACGGTTATAATTATGTGGTTTTTGTATTTACATCTGCTGCTGTATTTAATTATGTTTATGTTCTTGAGAATTGAACCAGCCCTTCATCCTGAGGATGAAGCCTACTTGGATGATTTTTGAGATGTGTTATTGGATCCAGTTTGCTAGAATCTTGTTGAGAATTTTAGCATCAATGTTCATCAAGGATATTGGCCTGTAGTTCTCTTTCTTTGTGGATATTTACTCAGTTTGGGTATCAATATAATCTTAGCTTCATAAAATGATTGGGGGAGAGTTCCATCTTTCTCAATTGCCTGGAATATTTTAAATAGAATTGACATGAACTCCTCCTTGTATGTTTTGTAGAATTCTGCTCAAAAGCCATATGGTCCAGGGTTTTTTGTTGTTGTTGTTGTTTGGTTTTTGTGGGATTTTTTTTTTGTAGGTAGCTTTGTTTTGACACAGTCAATTTCCTGGGTTGTTATTGGTCAATTTAGTGTCTTGATTTCTTCTTGTTTCAACCTGGGGAGGTTGTGTGATCTCAGAAAGTCCTCCATTTCACTTAGGTTTTTAGTTTGTTTCCATACCTGTGTTTGTAGTCATCTCTGATAATCTTTTGAATTTCTTTGGGGTCAGTTGTGACTTCATCTTTTGCATTTCAGATTGTGTTTATTTGGGCTTTTTCCTCTCATTTTCTTGGTCAGTCTAACCAGTGGTCCATCAATCTTGCTTATCCTTTCAAAGAACCATCTTTTTGTTTCATTGATTTTTTTGTATTATCTTTTTATCTTCTATGTTCCAGATTTGGGCATTTATTTTGGTGATTTGGATTCTTCTGCTGAAGTTAGGGTTTGGGTGGTCTTTCTTTTACAACTTCCTTAGGTGATTTGTTAGGTTGTTAAATTGTAATCTTTCCATTTCCTTCATGTGTGTTCATAGAGATATGAATTCCTCTCTTAGTACAGCTTTTCTGATGTCCCAGAGGTTTTGGTAAGATGTTTCTTCATTTTCATTTGCTTCTAGGTATCCTTTAATTTTTGTTTTAATTCCTGTATTGACCCAGGAGTTGTTTTGCTTCAAGGTGTTTAGTGTTTATGTCTTTGTGGGTTTGGGGGGAACTTTGTTGATATTGATATTTATTTTTATTACACTGTGGTCTGAGAAGATGCATGGCAGAATTTAAATCTTATGGAATTTGTTTATGCTTGATTTATGCCCGAGGATGTGGTCAATCTTAGAGTACTTTCCATGTGGTAATGAATAGGAAGTATATTCCATGGTCTTTGGGTGGAGTGCTCTGTAGATATCAATTAAGTTCATTTGGTCAAGAGTCACATTGAGTTTCCAGATCTCCTTGTTGACTTTTTGTCTTGATGATCTGCCTAGGGCTGTTAATGGGGTGTTTAAGTCCCCAGCTATGATAGTATTAGAGTCAATATCTTTTTTAAGTTTACCTAGAAGCTGCTTTATGAAAGTTGGTGCTCCTATGTTGGGTGCATATATGTTTGGATGGATATTTCTTGTTGATGGATTGAAACTTTTTTCATTATGTTGTGACCTTCCATATCTTTTTTGAATTTTTGATAGCTTAAAAGGTATTTTGTTTCTTATTAAGATTGTGACTCCTGCTTTTTTTGTGTTCCATTTGCTTGAAATTTTGTTTCTCATCCTCTTACCTTGAGTCTGTGAGTGTCCTTTCTGGTGAGATAAGTCTCTTGGAGAGACTATACATTGTAGCCTCATGATATTTTATCCAATTTTCCAGCTTTTATACAAAAGCTTCTATGTCTTTTCAGTGGTCCATTTAGTTTGTTCACATTCAGGCTAATTATTGAAAAATGAGAGTTTATCCTTGTCATGAGGTTCTTATAGAGTTTGTTGCTGTCAAAGCATAGGCTAAAATAAAGTCATTGTGCAACCCACAAAATATTATACACACACTCTGTTGGACAAAATGCAACTTCTTTAGTAAATACAGTTTTATCCTCAATCTAGTCTGTTCCACTTTCTGACAACATCTAATCTGAAGCAAGCTCATGTTTTTATACTCTTTCCAAATTCACTCAATCAAAGCCCAAATCCTACACAGTAAATCCCCTACATAAAAATTATTTCCATTCCACGAGAGTGTTCATAAGTCCAAAAAGTTAGCCTAGGTACCCAACTAACATAATTAGCTATATAGTACCATACTACATTAGGTTTATAATGTTGTTCATATAAATAATACATTAAAAGATACAAAAATTAAAGAAAAATATTTAATCTTACAACACAATACCTTGGAAAGCAAAATAGTACTGTACAAGAGGTGGCATATAGGGACTGGCATGGAGTAAACATGCAAGAAGAATTACCGACTCAAGGAGGGTGAAGAGATGGGAGATGGCAGATCTGAAAGATCATCATAGGAGACGAAGGGTAAGCTGCAATTTGACTCATGCCTGGCACTGATGGCACAGGCTCTGGTCCCCTGATGGATTTCATTCTACCTATCCTCTTGAAAATAATGATCCAGTGATGTCTGGATAGTGGATCTTTTATTCTCATCATAGATAACACAGTAGCACTGGATTGCATTGCTGCAGCCTTCGCGTACCATTCTACATTTGAGTCTTGTACCTCAAAAACTAACAATGCCTCCTCAAATAAAGAAAATCCCCTTGCCATTTTCTGCATCATGAATCTCTCTGGCTCTTCAGTTACTTCTTCTTCTTATCTCTCTTTGTCCTTTCTCTAGTCTCCAATTCCATCTGGTGTTCATTAGTGAGCTCCTTGTGTTGCACAGCAAGGAGTTCAATGAAGTCATCCTCTTGCAGATCTAGCTCCAGCTTCTCACTGAGAGTCACTAAGTTGCTGAAGACCTCTTTGAACTCCTCATCCACCTTATCTAATCCACGAAAATCATGAACATCCATGGGCAAATATTCTTCCTTCCAAACCCCATTCATGGTAATAGCCATAGCATTACACCAAGCAAAGTCAATGTTTTATATAATCTTGTAGATGTGATAGTGCTTCCAAAATTGCTACAAGGTTGTTCCTGATTCATCACTCACATTTGTTGCCTGACAAAAAGTGTGACATAAATAATATTTCTTGAAAGATGCCATAACTTTCTGGTCCATAGGTTTAATGAACAATGTGGTGTTTAGTGGCGGATGCACTGTTTTGATGTAGGGATGAAAGCCATTCATGAATGGAGGGTGGTCCAGAATATTGTCAAGCAACCAAAGAATGTTGAATGTAGTGTCTTTCTCCAAGCAATATTTCTCCACCTCCAGGATAAAGTGGTGAAAAAAGCCTTTCCTGAAAAATGGCCTGTGTAACCAGGCTTGGAGTTTACTCTTCCACGCAGCAGGAAGAAAGCCCCTGCCTATGTTTTTGAGGGTTCTTGGGTTCTCTGAGTGATAAACTAAGAGAGGTTTCAGCTTCATATTGCTGGAAACATTGCCACCAAACAACAGAGTTAGTCTATCCTTTGCTACTCTATAGCCTGGCATCACCTTCTCCTCCTTATTGTTGTAACTTCAGTCTGTCATCCTCTTCTAGTACAGTCCCGTCTCATCCATGCTACAAACCTGTTTGGATAAACACGTACCTTGATTAATAATTTCTCAGAGTGTTTCAGAAAATTCCTGGGTAGCTACCATATCTGCACTCATTGCCTCACTACTTACTTTTACATTGTGAAGCTTGGCTCTAGCATTGAAATGATGAAAGCAGCCATGGCTGGCATTAAAATATGTGCCCTCTGATTCTTCACTGAGTTTTTTCTTCAAATCTTCATAAAGGCTGTTTAACTTTCTCTTGAATCACAATTAAGCTGAGTGGGACTTGATGCTGATGATGATTCTATATTCACATACAAGACGTTTCTCCATCTCCTCCATCACTTTCCCATGCTTTTTTCAGTAATGTTGGCATCATTAGCACAAGAGACTTCACGTTTCATGATCTTGTCCTTGTTCTTTAGAATTGTGCTGATGGTCGAATGATTCATGTTATGAGTGACATCTACCATCTTTTTACTTCACTTCACTCTCTCAATTATTTTCACTTTTGTTTCCATCGTTATCACTTGGCACCTCTTAGCAATACCAGCTACATCATTGTCACTTTTACTCTTGCTTCCAGACATCCTGGACTTGAAATGAAGATGCTGCACTACTGTACTTTATACAGTACACAAAAACACAACCACTTGCAGAGGATAATTCACATGATAATATATGCCAGACACAAAAACTAACTTACATGATAGGACATGTGAAAGCAGTTTCGCATCTTTGAAAATTTGCAACTTGAAGGTTTGTATGTAGGGGACTTACTGTAATAGGTTCTTTCTTACACTATCTCACTGAGATGCATCATGGTTCCTCATGGTGTGCATTATCTCTGGCTACAATGAGTAGTAAACCCAACTTGTTCAACTGCAGATGTGTTTCTGGTGGTCTTTCGCTGGAAGACAAAGAGTCTCTGCGGAAATATATCTATGATAGTCTGGTTGTTGTTTCAAATAATCACAAGAAGACAATAAAAAAAGAAACAATTGATTCTCAAACTTTTATTTTAATAAAGTGAAAACCTATTCAAATGAATGTTTTCATTGAAGAAACTACTTTATGTTGCATAAGACAAGTATGCACAGTGTTCTTTTTAGCTTTTAATCATGGGAGTGAATGCTATGTTTAGAATAACACTATGATAATCAGTTTATTCAGTCATTTAAAAAATCTAATAATATACCTGCATATGTGTGCACTCATGCATACATACACACAATCCAAAGTAAACAAAAATTGATTAAGTCAATTGCTTGACAAGATGGATTGATCAAGTAGTCCCAACAACATCTTCATTCAATGACCATTTGAAAGTACACATACAGATGTTTTAAATTTCATCATTTCTTTCTAAAGAGTTCAAATTTACACAATATAAGAATTTAAGTTTTCTCCGTGATTTCATTGTCAGTTTTGGTTTCTGGACCTATTATTGGAACGAATGCAAATACTTTGTGGAGCGTGCATATGTGTGAATATGTGTTTTCTTTTTTTTTTCAGAAAGCAGAATTTATTGAGAGGAAAGAAAAGCTCCCACAGTGGGCGGAGACCTGAGGGGATTGCCCGAATATGTGCTTTGAACACATGAAATATCATTAACACTTTTTGGTCAGTGGTGAGAAAAAGTAAGGATTGCTATTTTTTTCCAAAGGGAAATGTTCCCTACTCTACTTTGCATTTTTTAGTTTTATTATATGAGATTTATGTAAAAGCAATAAACTCTTTATAGGTACAGTACATTTATTTAATTTAGAAGTATAAAAAATCTTTAAGCTGACACTCATTCTTTTATATTTATTGTTTTAAATTTCAGTTTGCTATTTCCTGAAATACAATATTTGAAATATTTACACTGATGAGTGCGTGTCTATATCATGAAATGGGACCAATAATTGTGCAATTAACTGGTAGAAATTGTATAATCTAACTTGCAAGACAGAAAAGGCCTTGCAAGACAGAAAAAAAGCTGTTGTCTTAGTTTCCTAAGATATCTCTTCCCTAAGTAAATGTCAAGGCTAATAACACATTTTAATTACTAGCTAAGTTGTTTATTAAAGATTCCTGAACTTCCTCATTTCTGGTTATTTATGGGAAAATGGTGGGCTGTGGTGCTGAATTAAAAGTAGTTAAAACCAGAGCGTAATAATAAACTGAAAGAATAGCTGATGATAATCATAAGTGTAAAAGAAATTAGCATTATCTCTAAAATTTCAAGGAGAAGCACGTGACAAAAAATAAATCTTACAATTGTAAACTTTATTTTATTTTATTTATTTTTATAGGCTGGTCTTGAACTCCTGGCTCAGGCAATTCTGTCACCTCAGTCACCCAAAGTGCTGGGATTACAGGAGTAAGCCACCATGCCTGACAACAAACGTAAACTTTAAAGAAGTAAAAAGAGCAAAGAACATAGACTCTATATGATATAATTCCATTTTCATAAAATTGAACACCAGGCAAAAGTAAATTATATTGTTTAGGGATGTGTGCATTGACAGTTAAATTTAGAAAGACACACAAGGAAATCATTACCATAAAAGTCAGGATAGCAATTACTTCTGAAGGATTGGTGAGGACTAGTGTTTAGGACAGGACAAAGAGTAAAGAAAGAATTGCCTCTGGTATATTTACAATTCTATTTCTTTATGTGGGTAGTTTACACATGGGTTTATTTTGCCACTGCTTTATGAACTAAATGCATTTTCTTTAGACATTTTGTGTGCATTTCACAGTAAAAATTTGTACAAGGGCTTTTAAAAGTTTGTAAGCAATGCTACTCAACTGTACCTTCTTTTCTTATCTTTGCCTGCACTTGTGGCACATTCTATACACTTCTGTCTACCATACATACAAAAAGTAAAAAATACAAAATTATTAATATATACATATATATGTAATATATATTATATAGTTACTGAGAAACCATGAAAATTAAAGTAACAAAGCAAACTAAGAAGTGATGCTTTATGTTATACATTAAACCTTTATAAAAGAATATTGGATTTGAAAAATATTTGCAAAATCAACAAAATTTAGACCTCTGTTTAAGAGTTTGTTTATACTATAATTTTCTAACATTAGCATTTAGTCAACTCGTTTAAATTAAAAGACAGATTTAGCTTATAATGCTTTAACGTAAGCATGAACAAACTTGATATAAAATATTTATTATATGATTGAGATATATTTTGCATAGATTAAAACTATAGATCTTAACTGTCCAAATAAATGAGTTTTTATAAAAGTATACATACCACCTAACCAGAGAAGTGAAAAACTTTTATAATGAGAACTACAGAACACTGCTGAAAGAACTTAAAAATGGCAAAACATTCCTTGCTCATGGATTGGAAGAATCAATATTGTCAAGATCTCCATCTTACCCATAGCAATCTACAGATTCAATGCAATACCCGTCAAACTACCAACATCATTTTTCTTAGACCTGGAAATGACAATACAGAAATTCATATGGAAACATAAACGACCACGAATAGCCAAAACAATCCTTAGCAAAAGGAACAAAGCAAGAGGTAATCACACTTCCAGACTTTAGATGTTATTACAAGGCTACAGTAACTAACACAGCCTGATATTGGTGCAAGAATAGACATATAGACCAATGGAACAGGATAGGGATTCTGGAAACAAAAACATGATCTCTCAACCAACTCATCTTTGATAAAGTCACCAATAACAGTCCTGGGTAAAGGAGACTATATTTAGCAAATTTCTGCTGAGAAAAGTGACTGAACACTTGCAGAATGAAACTCGACCTCTACCTAATGACATACACAAAAAATCAACTCAAAATGGATCAAAGACCTAAACATAAAATCTTAAGCTATAATAATCCCAGAAGATAACATGAGAAACACCTTGATTCTCATTGGGGTAGGCAACAAATTCTTGACCACATCCCCAAAAGTGAATTCCACAAAAGCTAAGATAGACAAGTGGAACCTCATCAAACTGAAAAACTTTTGCACAGCAAAAGAAACTATCAGGAGAATAATGACACAATTCAAAGAATGAAAAAAAATTACTAATTATGTATCTGACAAAGGCCTAACATCCAGTATCTATAAGATGATAACAAATGAGCTGAAAGGAAAAAAAAACAAGCAATCTTATTAAAAAGGAGGCAAAGGACATGAATAGAGACATGCAAAAGACAACATACAAGAACCAACAGACACATGAAAAAATGCTGTCTTGCTAATCATCAGATAAATGCAAATCAAAATACAATGAGATACCACCAAATTCCAGTAAGGATGGACATCATTAATACATTTTTTAAAGAGTTGTTGGCATGAGTGCAGAGAAAAGGGAACTCTTCTACACTATTAGTGGGAGTGCAAGCTAGTTCAACCTCTATGGAAAGCAATGTGGTGATTCCTAAAAGAACCTAAAATTTACCTTCCATAGGATCCAGCAATCATTCTCCTGGGAATATACCCAAAGAAACATACATTGTTGTACAAAAAAAAAAAAAAAAGACAACTGCGCATGCTTGTTTATAGACACATTGTTCACAATAGCACAAACATGGAACCAGCCCTGCTGCCCATTGAGAGTGGACTGGATAAATAAAATGTGATACATATACATGATGGAGTATTACGCAGTCATAAAGAAGAACAAAATCATGGGCTTTGCATCAAATTGGATGGAGTTAGAGACCATCATACTTAGAGATCTATTACAGAAACAAAGAACTGAATACCATGTATTCTCACTCATAGTGGAACCTGAACATTAATCACAATAGTACAAGGGAAGGATCAGCAGTCACTGGGCACTGCCAGGGGAAGGAGAGAGGGAGGGAAGTACGTAGCAACACAAAAGGTACCTGGTCCCAAACCAGGGGAAGTGAGGGCCAGTTGGAGGCCCAAACTTCACTTACATGCAGCCCACTTGTGTAGTTAATCCTTACTTGTACCCCACATCTCCATAATAAAATAAAAAACATGTAAACATTGAAAAGACATCTAATAATTTAAAAATTAATAAATATATGTCCACAAAAATATACATAGATATAACCATCACCTGAATTCAAATGTAGAATATGTTCACAATCCCAGACAGTTCCTCATGCTTTTTTTCAGTCAGCACTTCCCAGAGGTAAAAATTGATCTGATTTCTGTCATCTCCATATAGTAATTTTGCCTGTTACAGTATTTCATATGCATAGACACTACAGTATTTGCTGTTTTATGACTGGTTTATTTTTCTCAACATTATGTCTGTAAGATGTGTCATCCCATCGTTTGTATCAGTTGTTTCATCCTTTGAATGTAGAGTAGTATACTAATATTTGCATATGACACGATTGTTTATTCTTCCTCTTTTTGAGAGACATTTGAGTTGTTTTCAGTTTCTGGCTATTATGAAGAGAGTTTCAATAAACAACATTCTAACAATATTTATTATTTGTTTGTTTGTTTGGGTTTTTTTAGATAAATACCCGGGAGTGAAATTACTGGGCCGTAAAGTAGTTGTATGCTTAACTTTATACAAAACAGTAAACAACCAAATGGTTTTCCAAAGTGGTTGTACTATTTTGTAAATATTTTTCCACTTTCATATAGCTATAATCTTATTCAGACTTTCTATTTGTTCTTGGTTAACTTTAGTAAGTTGGATCTTTCAAAAAATTGTTAACTTTATCTGATTATCAACACTAGGGCATAAAGTAGTTTATAATACTTCTTTAATTTGCTCTTGCATATATGATGTTTGTTCTGATGATCTCTTCTTACTTTTTAAAAAATTTACAGACACAATTGGACATATTTATTGCAAACATCATATTGCTTTAAAGTACACAAACATTGTTGAATAACTAAATCTAGCTAATTAATATATGCATCATCTCTCACAGTTATTATTTTTGTGGTAAGAATACTTAACATCTACTCTCTTGCGTTTTTCAAGAATACAGTATGTTGTTATTAACTATAGACTCCATACTGTACAATAACTTTCTTGGGTTTATTCATTTTGTCTAATATAAATTTTGTATCCTTTGACAAACATCTCCTCAACTCCTTCTTACCTTCTGCCAACTGCCCCTGTCCCTGGTCACTACCATCCTACTCTCTACATCTATGATACCTTTTTTTTGTTTTTTGAGTTGGAGTCTCACTCTGTCACCCAGACTGGAGTGCAGTGGCTGCTCCCGGCCACCGCAGCCTCAATCTGCTGGGCTCCGGCGATCCTTCCACCTCGGCCTTCTAAGTAGCCGGAACTACAGGCGTGCACTACGAAGCCCAGCTGATTTTTGATTTATTGTAGAGATGAGGTCTTGCCAAGTTGCCCAGGTGGGTCTCAAACCTGCGGACTCAGGCAATCCACTCACCTCAGTCTCCCAAAGCACAGGATTACAGCTGAGCCACCGAACCCAGCTATCTTTTTTTTTTTTTTTAGATTACACATGAGTCAGATCATGCAACATTTGTTTTTCTGTTTCTGTTTTATTTTATTTGACATAATGTCCTCTAGGTTAATCCATGTTGTCACAAATGACAGAATTTTCTTATATTTTTATGTCTGAAGAGTATTCTATTGTGTATATATACCACATTTTCTTTTATCCATGCATTTGTTGATAGGCACTTATTTTGATTCCATATTTTGGTTATTGTGAATAATACTGCAATGTATATTAAAGTGCAGTTATAACTCCAAATGATGACTTTATTTCTTAGTAGTGGGATACATATACCCAATAGTGGGATTTGGGGATCATATGTAGTTCTATTTTTAACCTTTTGAGGAACCCTCATACAGAATTACACAATGACTGTACTAGTTTATATTTACGACCAACACCGTGCAAGTTTTCTTTCTCCACATCCATGCCAACAATTGAAATATTTTGCCTTTTGGTTAATAGCTATTTTAATGATTGTGAGGTAATAGCCCACCCTGCTTTTTAAATTTTATACATAGCAATTGTACATATTTTGGGGATACATGTGATATTTTGATGTATACACACACTGTGTAATTGAGATGTCCACTACCTCAAACATACACGTATTTGTTTGTTTGATATTTGTTTAGATGAGAACACTAGAATTCTTCTCTTCTAGCTATTTTAAAATATGTCCTGTGCTCACTTTCCTCTCTTTTCCCCGAAGAAGATGATATATCTCCATATCTCTTTGTACTGTGCTGCCTGCATTTGGGGAAAGGTTGATATGGGCAATTTAAGGACTATCTATCCTACTCTCCACAATGCATCTTTTCTTATTATTGTGCTACAACCAGGAACTATGACCTTTCATCTGGTTCCCTCAGCTTTTGCAAAGGTATTTTCATGCATGGACAGTTGTTCAAATTGATGTTTCTGTAGGGACAGAATCATTGGAGAGTCCTATTTCACCATCTTGCTCCACCTATCAGCCGGTGATGTTCTATTTTTCATTACGAAAATTAGTAACTTGTGATTTTTAAAAATTTTTAATCAGACAACCTAAAGGTTTATAAACTTCATTGATCTTTTAAAACAACTATTTTTGACTTTGTTGATTTTCCTGTTTGCTAATTTTTCAACTTTTTATTTTTAAGAATTAGATTGATAAATAAGGATTGAATATATTCAAAGTATACAAAGTGATGATTTAAGTATGTATTTTATAATGATTACTACAATAAAATTAATTACCACATTCATCACTGCCATGCTGTATATCATATCCTCAGAACTTGTTGATTTTAGAATTGAAAGTTTGTACAATGTGACCAATATCTCCCAATTTCCCCCACCACCCTCCTTTCTCTTTCTATCAATTGATCTAGTCTGGATATTTCATATAAGTGTATTTATGCAATTTGTGACCTTTGATGTTTGGTTTCTTTTACTTACCCCATACTCCTAAAAATAATAATTCTATGTTCTGCTTCTATGAGTCCACAAATAAGTGAAATCTGAGAATATTTTTACTGAGGAAAAATTCACATGACATAAAATCAAATATTGGAAAGCCTACAATTTAGTGGTACATTCAGGATATTCACAATGTTGAGAATTCATTATCTCCAACTAGTTCCAAAACACTTTCATCACCCTAAAGAGAAATTCTCATACCCATTGATAACTTTTTGAGGAACTATCAAACTCTTTTTCACAGTAGCTATGCTATTTTACTTTTCTACCACTAATATATGAGAATTCCAATCTCTGTACCTTCTTGCCAATGATTTTTAATTTTCATTTTAACTAATTTTTATTATAGTTACCCTAGTTGGTTTAAAGTAGTTTTTCATTGTGATTTTGATTTTCATATCCCAGATGACTAATGATATTGAGCATCTTTTCATGTATGTGACCATTTGTGTGTCTCTTTTTGGGAAATGTCTGTTCAAGAATCGTTCCTATTTTAAAATTGGAAAGTTTGTCTTTCTGTTATTGATTTGAAATGTATTTTATATTCTGAATACTCGGCCTTACCAAATATGTGACTAGCAAATGTTTTCTCTCATTGTGTAGGTTGACTTATCGCTTTTTGGTAGTGTCCTTTGATATATTTTAAAAATTTTTGTTTAAGTCTGATTTAACTACATTTTTTCTTTTATTGCTTACTAATGTATTGTCATATTTAAGAATTGTCAAGTCTAACATAAATATTTGCATTGTGTTTTTTCTAAAACTTTTATAGTTTTAGCTTTTCAGTTTAGGCCTGAGATCCATTCTGAGTTAATTTTTGCATGTTGTACGGGTTATGGTTCTATTTCACACTTTATCATATGTGTATTCAGGACCATTGTTAAATAAACTATTTTTCCTCATTGATTTATCTTGACTTTCCTGCCAAAATTTGATTATATATGTATAAGCTTATTTCTAAACTCTCAATTTAATTCACTGGTTTACATGTCTATTTTAACACCATTACTATATGGTAGCTTTGTAGTAAATTTTTATATTAGAAAGTGTGCGTCATACATCCTTTTGTTTTTCGAGATTGTTTTGGTTACTCACTTGCAATTCCATTTGCTTGTTGAGGGTTGTTCTTGTTTGTTTGCTTAGTGCCTATTCTGAGCTATTTCTTGAAGTTTGCATTATTTGTCCTGTGTGACATTGGAGTCTATGTTTTGTTAGTGTTGGTCAACTAGCATTTTGACAGTAAAAAGAAAGAAAATACACTGAAAAAAAATACACTTAAAAGAAAAAAATACTTTCCCAGTTGTCACAGGTAACCTTAGCCTTCATTTTATGTTTACCAGATCCCAGAGACCAGCCAGAAGTGAAAGCTAAGGGTCTTCTCGGGGCTTTTATATTCATGCATGCAGCCCGGGGCATCATGTTGCCCCTCTTGACTCTCTGGTATATGCAGTAGCCTTTAAACAACCCTATTCCCCCATATGTATCTCCTTTCTCAATTTCTTTCTTCCCAGGCTTTTCTTGTCAATCTATTAGCTTGTCTTGACTAATATTCCTTTACCCTACGTTGCTGTGGCTAATAATTTAACCTTTACATGATTTCTCTTTAAAACTGGTTTTCTAAAATTTTGTTAGAAGTTCATTGGAGTGTGTTGTGGACTGAATTGTGTTTCCCAAAATATATGTTAAGGTCTTAACTCTGGGTACTTATAAACATAACCTTATTTGGAAATAAGATATTTGCAGATGTAATCAAATTAAATGAGTTTATACTGGATTCGAGTGGGCTCACTAAAGCTAATAACTGATGTCCTTATAAGATGGCCACGTGAAAACACTGATACAGAGCAAATTTCATGTGAAGATGGAGCCAAAGATTGGAGTAATATGTCCACAAGCAAAGGAATTATAAAAGATACTTGGAGAAGCACGAAACAGATACTACCTTAGAATTTCAGAAGGAACAATGCTTTGCTGACACCTTAATTTTGGACTTCCAGCCTCCAGAACTGTGAGACAATAAATTTCTGTTGCTTTCAGCTACCCAGTTTGTGGTATTTTGTTACAGAAGTCCTTAGAAGCTAATACAGTGTGGTTTATTTCTGTTTATTTTTCATGGAGTTAATTGAGCTTTGTGGATCTTAGGATTGCTATTTTTAATTTAATTTAATTTAATTTAATTTTATTTTATTTTTTGAGTTGGAGTCTCACTCTGTCACCCAG
>NW_007249863.1:139501-140708 GCF_000164805.1 Carlito syrichta
GCTGGGCTCCGGCGATCCTTCCGCCTCAGCCTTCCAAGGAGCCGGAATTACAGGCATGCGCTACCACGTCCGGCTGATTTTTTGATTTTATTGTAGAGATGAGGTCTCCCCTGCCCAGGCGGGTCTCGAACCCACGGGCTCAGGCAATCCACACACCTCAGCCTCTCAAAGGCGCGGGATTACAGGCTGAGCCACCGAGCCCGGCGGATTGCTATTTTTTAATCAACATTTTAAATAGTTTAGACCATTAATTCTCCAGACATTTTTCGGACCACTTTCTATTACTGGGCCTTTAAATATGCAAAATATGCTTGATATGTTCACACCAGTCACTGAAGCTAAGTATACATATTTGTTTAGCCTTTTGTTCCGTGGGTCAATTTCTAAGTGTTTATCACCATGATTTCAATGTCAGTCTCCTTTCCTTCTGTAGTGTCTTATTTGATGTTATTCCTAGTCAGTGAAGCTTTCATTTAGTTTTAGATATAATATTTTATCTGTATTTTTGGCTTACTAATTTAAATAAAGTAAATTGAAATCTCTCATAACACTTGTAATTTCTTTTACAAAAATTTTCTATTGTGATTTTTTTTTTCTGTTTTAGTTTTGAAATAGTTATAGATTTTAGGAAGATGCAAAGATATTACAGAGAGGTTCCCTGTACTTATCCCCAGATTTCTCCCAGTATTTGCATTTTATTCATATCTGGTTCAAGATAAAACCCAGGAAGTTTACACTGGTGCAATTTTATAAGATGTGTAGATGCATGTAACCACTGTCACCACAATTATGACACACACTTATTTTGCCACCATAAAGATCTCAAAGATATTACAGAGAGGTTCCCTGTACTTATCCCTAGATTTCTCCCAGTATTTGCATCTTACTCAAATCTGGTTCAATATAATAAAACCCGGGAAGTTGCCGGGCTCAGTGGCTCAGCCTGTAATCCCGCGCCTTTGGGAAGCTGAGGTGAGTGGATTGCCTGAGCTCGCGGGTTCGAGACCCGCCTGGGCAGCGAGACCTCATCTCTACAATAAATCACAAAATCGGCCGGGCGTGGTAGTGCATGCCTGTAATTTCAGCTACTTGGAAGGGTGAGGCGGAAGGATCACTGGAGCCCAGCAGGTCGAGGCTGCGGTGGCCAGGAGCGGCCACTGCACTTCAGTCTGGGTGACAAAGTGAGACTCCACCTCAAAAACAAAAA
>NW_007249863.1:140729-167394 GCF_000164805.1 Carlito syrichta
AAAAAAAAAAAAAAAACCCAGGAAGTTTACACTGGCGCAATTATATAAGATGTGTAGATTCATGTAACCACTGTCACCACAATTATGAGATACACTTATTCCACCACCATAAAGATCTCTGTTGTGCTACTCTTTTATAGTCACACCCGCAGTCCTCCTTTCTAATGTCCCTAACTTCTAGAAAGTACAAATCTTTTTTCCACCTTTATAATTTTGTTATTTCAAGAACATTATATAAATGGGCTCATACAGCATGCGACCATTTTAATCAGTATGTGATTGAGATCATCCATGTTCATATGTGTATCAATAGTTTGCTCCTTTTTACTGCTGAATGGTATTACACAATATGGATGTAGCAGTTTTGTTTAGTCATTTATCTATTAAAGGGCATGTTTTGCTGTTTCCAAATTTGGTATTTTGCATGAAACTATGTATACTTATCTACAAGTTTTTGTGTGGGCATAAGATTTTATTTATCTAGGATAAATTCTTAGAAGTGTAATTGTTGCTGGATTGCATGGCCCTTGTATATTTGTTTTTAAAAACTGCTAAACTTTTTCCAAATTGACTATATCATTTTACATTTTCTTAAGTAATGCATCAGAAAGCTAGTTTTTCCACATCCTTGCCAGCATTTTGTATTGTCCTTATATTCAGCTATGTGCAGCGATATCATTGTTGTCTTATTTTGCATTTCCCTAATGGCTACTGATACGGAACATATTTTCATGTACATAGTTGCTATTATTACATCCACTTTTATGAAATGCCTGTTTATGTCTTCTGCACATTTTCTAATTGAATTGTCTGTTTTTTAACTGTTGACTTTTAAGTAGTCTTTATACATTTTAAATACTGGTTGTTTTTTGTTGTTGGTTTTTTTTTGCCATATTAAAGACATGCCCTGTATAATGATGTTTTGGTCAATGACAGATTGCATATATGATAATGGTCCCATAAGATTACAATGGAGCCAAAAAAAATCCCTTTTACTTAGTGATGCCTTGATGATTCTAACCTAGTACATGCCTATGATGTGCGTGCATTTGTGTCTTAGTTTTTAACCAAAAAAGGTTAAAAAGTTAAAGCTAAAATAATTTAAGAAAGAAAAAAGTGATAGAATAAATATATATAAGTTCTTCAGGGCCTGAATGAAGCATATTTGCATACCTAATCCTTAACTGTACCCCACAATATCAAAATAAAAAATATTGATAATAAAAAAATAAATGAATATATATAAAAACATTTTGTACAGCTGTACAACGTGTTTGTTTCTTATGCCAAGCGTTAATCCAAAAGAGTAATTTCTTTAAATCACAAGTTTATAAATGAAAAAGTTACAGTAAGTTAAAGTTAATTTATTATTCAAGAAAGTAAAATATATTTTTATAAATTTAGTGTGACTGAAGTGCACGGTGTTTAGAAAGTGTACAGAAATATACAGTAATATCCTAGGCCTTCACATTCAATCCCCAGTCACTCACTGCCTCATCCAGAGCAACTTCTAATTCTGCGAGTTGCATTTGTGGTAAGTGCCTTATACAGGTGTACCTCTTTTATTTGTATACCATATTTTTACTGTAACTTTTTATGTTTAGAAACACAAATATTTACCATAACTTTACAGTCACCTATAGTATTCAGTACAGCAATACGCTGTACAGGTTTATAGCTTAGGAACAATAGGCTATACCACATAGCCTGTAGGCTAGGTGTGTGGTCAACTAGACCATCTAGGTTTGTGTGAATGCATTCTGATATTTGTACAATGAAAAAAATTGCCTAAAATGCATTTCTCAAAGTTTTTCTCTTTTTTTTAGCTTTCAATTTTTTTATTTTGAGGATGTGGGGTACAATTCACAGTTAAGTATACAAATGTTCATTATGCGGGTACCCTTGTTGATGAGGTGTGCCCCTCTTCCCTGGCAGTTTTCCACTACTGCCAATCCTGCTTCCCCACCCGCTTCTCAGCAGTTTCCTGCTACTGCCAATCCTTTTCTTATAGTATTACAATAATTGTTCAAGGTCTGCTTATGAGTGAAAACATGTGATACTCAGTTCTTTGTTTCTGTGAAAGATCACTCAGTATTATAGACTCTAAGTCCATCCAGGTTGCTGTAAAATTCATGATTTTGTTCTTCTTTATGGCTGCATAATATTACATTGTATATAAGTACTACATTTTTTTAATCCAGTCCAAAGTGTTTCTCTGTTGTCAAGCAATGCATGCCTTCTCCCAGTCTCTAGCTTGTCTTTTCACTCCCTTCAGGATCTCACACAGAGCAAGTTTTATCAAGTTTTATCTTGATGATGTCTAGTTTATCAATCTTTGTATTTTATGGATTATACTTTTGGTGTCATGTCTAAGAATACTTCACCAAGTCCTAGGTCCTGCAGATTTTCTCATAAGTTATTTTTTAAAGTTTATAGCTTTATGTTTATATTTAAACTTACAATCTATTTTGAATTAATTTTTGTACAAGATGTTAGATTGAGGTTTGTTTGTTAATTAACTAATTGGATGTGGATACCCAATTGCTCTAGCATCACTTATTTAAAACAATATTTTGCACCATTGAATAACTTTTTCACCTTGTCAAAATCAGTTGGCTGACTTCTGAGTTCAATTTTACTCCACTGATTTACATGTCTATCCTACCAATACCACACAGTCTTTTTTATTGTTGTTATAATCAAATCTTAAATTTGAATAGAGTGATTCTTTTAACATTTTTTAGCTTAAAATTGTTTTATTTATTCAAATTCTTTTGCCTACCCATTTAATTTTTTTAATCAGTCTTTTCTCTGTCTACAACAGTTTTTTTGGGATTTTAATATGAATTGCATTGAACATATGTACCACTGTGGAAAGAAATGATTTTTACTATGTTGATTCTTTCAATGTATGAACATAGCATGCCTCCCAATTTATTTAGTTCTTTATTTCTTCTGTTACTATTTTATAGTTTTCAGTATGCATGTCCTATAAATATTTTTGAAAGATTTATACCTGGGTATCTTGTTTTACTTTTTAATGATTAAAAATAGTATTTTATTTTGATTTCCATGAGTTCTTTGCCAATATATAGAAACACAATCGATTTTTGTATATTTTATCTTGCATGCTGTAATTTTGCTGGATTCACTTATTTGTTCTAGGAGGAATTTTATGTAGATTCCTTGGAATTTTCTACTAAGACCATTCTGTCATCTTTAAATAGAGTGTTTTATTATCCTTCATTATCAGTTTGCCATTTATTATTATCAGTATTGTATTTATTCGTTGCACTGTCTAGGACTATCAGTACTACATTAAATTAGATTAGAAGAACAAACATACATCTTTGCTTTGTAAATCTTTTGCCATTAAGTATTATGTTAGTTCTAGGATGTTTGTTTATTCTCTTGATCAAGTAGAAAAGGTTATCTTTCTCTAATTTTCTGAGGATTATCTTCATAAATAGGTATAACATTTAATTAAATGATTTTTTCTGTATCGACTGATATTATCATGCAATTCTTTTTTAACTTCTTAATGTGATAGATTACATTAATTTGTTTTTAAATATTGAATGAGTCTTTATTCCCTCGAGTAAACTCACCTGTATGGTAGACAATTTCTTTTATATGTCAGTGAATTATATTTGCTAATATCTTATTAAACATTTTCGTGTCTATATTCATAAGGGATTTTTGTGTTTGAGAGAGATTGTTTTGTTTGTATTATCTTTTTCTAGTTTTTGTATCAAGATTATACTTGCTTCAGAAAATTAAATAGGAAGTATTCCCAATTATATTTTCTGGAAGAGATAGTTTACAATTAACATTAATTCTTTATATATTTTGTAGCATTGTCAGGGCAACCCTCTGGATCTGAAGAGGTTTTATTTGGTAGAAGCTTTTAAAATTACAACTTCCATTTTCCTAATAGTTATAGGACCATTTGAATAACCTATTTTTAGTTGTAATAGAGTATAATTTTCAATAAGTTGGTATATTTTATTTAAGTTGTCAAACATGTATAAAGTTGTTCATATTATTTTCTTGTGATCCTTTTGATGCCTGTATGGTCTATAGTGATATCCTCTTTTTCATTATGGAGAATAGTAATTTATGTATTTTCTTTGGGTTTTTCAACAGCCTTTGTAGAGTTTTGTCAATTTTGTAATGCTTTTTTAAAAACAGCTTTTTGTTTAATTAACCTTTTCTACTGTTATTTCCGTTTTTACTTACATTTATTTCTGCTCTAATCATTATTACTCCCTTTCTTCTGCTTGCTCCAAGTTTATTTTGTTCTTCTTTTTCTGTTATATTAAAGTGGAAGCTCAGATTATTGATTTGAGACTTTCCTTTTTATCTAATATAAGCATTTAGTGCTATAATTTTTTTTCTTAGTATTAATTTAGCCACATCCTACAAATTTTGGTATGTTGTATTTCATTTCATTCAGTTCAGTGTGTTTCTTGATGTTACTTGAGGTTTCCTCTTTAATCCATAAATTATTTACATGTGTTCTGTTTAGTTTCCAAGTGTTTGAATATTTTTATGGTTTCATTGTTGTTATTGATATCTAGTTTGATTCTATTGTGATCAGAGAGTACAGTGGATATTATTTCAGTTATTTTTTATTGTTTTGTTTGTTTGTTTCAAGGCCCAAATATTGTATGTCTTGGTAAATATTCCACAAGTGTTTAAAAAACGTGAATTCTGATGTCAGAGTGTTTTATAAATATAAACTAGGTGTTTTTAGCTCATGGTGTTATTGAATTCTTCTATATCCCTTCTGATTTTCTGTCTAATTGTTTCATCAGTTGTTGCGATTGGAGTGCTGAAATCTCTAACTATAAGTATGGGTTTGTCTATTTCTCTTTTTTCCTTCTTTTTAGTCTTTGTTTACATATTTTTCACCTCTGGCGCATGCATATTTAGAATTGTCATGTGTTTCTCAGTGAATTGAAACTTGTATTATTGTATAAAGCATCTCTCCATCACTGATAATTTTCTTTGCTAGCAAGTCTATAGTATCTTGGTACTATTATAGCCAATACTGCTTTATTTTGATTAATGTTTGCATGGTATATATTTCCTAAACTTTTAACTTTAACCTACATGTATAATTATATTTTAAATTATTTATTTAAAGATAAATATATATATTTTCTTATATATAATATAATTTAGTCTTTTGAAATTATTTTTCACATTTCCGTTTTTTTAATATATTTTATTTTGTTGTTGTTTTTTTTTTTTTTTTTAGATAAAGATAGAGACTTGCTGCTATGTTGCCCAGGCTAACCTTGAATTCTAGGTCTTGAGCAGTTCTCCTGTCTCAGCTTCCCAAAGTGCTAGGATTGATTGCAGGGGTGAGCCACCATGCCTTGTCACCGCTGTCTTTTAATTGACATGTTTAATGATCACAATTTCTGTAGTTATTGATATGTCAGGATTTACATCTTCCATTTAAAATTTTGCTTTTTGTTTGTTCCCTTTGTTTCCATTTCCTCGCCTTCCTGTGGTTTAATTCAACATTTTCTAGAATTCCATTTTGAAAAATTGATTGCTTTTAAGTTATATTGTTGTATAAATAAAATATTATTTCTCTTCCACGATTAAAGATTTTTTTAACTGTTTTAAGTTTTAGAACTTTATGTCATGTCTTGGCATAAATTTCTTTAGGTTTATCTTATTTGTGTTAACTCAGTGTCTTGAAACAGTAGGTTTATGTCTTTTGCCAAAGTTGAAACATTTTCAGCCTTTATTTCTTCATATTTTTTTCAGTCAACCTTCTTTATTCTCTTTTTCTGGGATTTTGATGGCACAAATACTATATTCCCCATGAATAGAAGAAACTTGAATACCAATACAATAATTTTTTAGCATGATATCTGATCAATGTGAGCCTTATGGGAAAAGTAATAACTTCAGAAAGAACAGAGTTGTCTTCATGGAGCTATGATAGACTATATCACATGAAATTAGAAACTGATATATGCTGCTATAACAGGGTTCATCACAGAGACAGAATCAGTAGGAAATTTTATATATATGTATATACATATAATTTCTATCCATGTATATATATACATATATATATACACATATATATATAATTTCACCCACAAGTACAGAGTAGTTGCTACTTCACACTCACAATGTCTAATCAGCATAATTTCTTCAATATCATTGCCCAGCATGAAATCTTGTAGAAAGAAAAGGCAATGAAGATCCTTGTGAACTAAATTGTGACACAGGACTGGAGAGTTGATATACCCCGGAGGCAGGACAGTGGATGTGTATTGCTTGCCTTGCCAGTTGAAAGTAAACTGCTTCTGGATCAATAGCTGCATTCCAGGTACCAGAAGATGTGTTAACTTGCTCAAGCAATGAAACTACATCTGTTGCTGCAGCTGCAGTTCAAGTCACCACTTTGATAAGCTTAAAATAATCCATTATCTTTCTCTGGGATCCATCTGTCTTCTGCACAGGCCAAATAAGAGAGTTTATGGGGACATGGTGGAAATCATTACCCCTACATTTCCAAGTCCTTGATAATGTGGCACTAATCTCTAAAATCCCTCCAGGGATGTGGTTTTGTTTCTGAATTACTATTTTTCTAGGGAGAAACAGCCACTCAACCTTTCCCACCATAATAGCCCTCATACATTTGGGAATCAGTGTGTGGATTCTGCCAGCTGCTAAGTATGCCTATTCAAATTTTGCATTCTGAAACTGTAGAAATGACTACAGGATGGGTTTAGAGAACTACAAGATCCATTGTGAGTTATACCTGAGCTAAAATTACATGAATCATATAACCTCCATAATTTTCTGCTTTAACTGGAGGGCTGCAGTAATGTTTTCGGTCTCCTAGAATCAATGTCATTCAGAGCCACTGTCCAATAGTCTTCAAAATGTTGATTATTTCCTTTTTCCCAATGTGCAGTTTCCCTGATAAAAGTCCATAGATTCCTTTGGGGAAGGATTAGAGAAAAAATAACAATAGAATTTTTCTTGTAGTATACAGGTATCCTTCTTGGGAAGGACATGGCCTCTTTTACATTCAAGAGATTCTAGATCTATAAACTGGCTGAAGTCAAGGAATTAATTGAGAAGATCAGATTTTATGATTCAAGTTAGACTTTTGTTCACTTGACCTGAGAGTTTCTGCTTATACAAATCAAGTAGGAATTTAGTAGGTTTCCCATTTATTTCACTTCTAGGAGCACCGTGGTTAACTAGTCAATGCCATATATCTACACTGGTTAGACTATTCATTATGGTAACTATGCCTACCTTGGTTTTGAAAGTTTAGTGCCACCACTTGGTCACTAGGATTCAATTATTCACATTGCATTTAACTCACACTGCATTTAACTCACATTGCATTTAAGTTTACTTATTGAGTAACTGGATTTTCCATTGTAAAGTCTGGCCTGCAAAGAAGAGCAATCATGGAGCTCTTCAGGTGGCTGGGACTCCCCTCATAAATTTAATTCCCAAAGTACCTCTGAAAATTATGTCTTCTATCTGGACACAGTGGCCCACATCTGTAATCCCAGCACTTTGGGAGGCAAAACCGAGAGGATTGCCTGAGTTCAGGGATTTGAGGCCAGCCTGGGCAACTTGGTGAGACCTCGTCTCTACAATAAATCAAAAAATTAGCTGGGCATAGTGGCACACACCTGTAATTCCAGTTATTGGAAGACTGAAGCAGAAGGATCGCCTGAGCCCAGAAGGTGGAGACTGTGGTGGCCACGAATGTGCCACTGCACTGTAGCCTGGGCGACAGAGTGAGACTCCTACTCAAAAAAGGAAAAAGAAAAATTATGTCATCTGAACTTTTCCAGTAAGGCTGAATAGGTTTTAATTGACAAATCCACTCTAGTATTCCAATCTTTCTAAGTCTTTGAATCCCTTCTTCTGCATTAAACCATCAGAGATCAGGCAGCTCCAACTTCCTCACATTCTAACATCTCTTGTTCCACGTTTCAACCAAGCAATCAAACAAACTATTGGAATCTTCCCTAACTCCCTGAGCTACAAAATTAAATGCAGAATCTTTGCTTGTTTAGTGGGCCTGTATCAATAAATTCAGGGTCATCCAACTTTATGTTCCTTCGACTATAATCGCAAACCCTTAATATCCATTTCCACACATGTTCCTTGGCTTTCTGATTGCACAATGCGGCAAGTAATTCATTTGGGTTGTAGTGCACTTCTTCATGGATCACACTTTGTGCCTTGTCTTTAGGGACCTTCTAGAACTTGAGTCTAATTATAGGCCTAGAAACAAAGAGAAGTGATAGAGGTATGTCCTGAGGAGAATCAGCTTTGTCTTATCTGGTAACTGCCTCAGAGAAGATTATTACCATTTCCTCAGGCAGTGCAGAGTTAATCCCCCCAGACGGAGGTAAAAAGGACAATGTTACTGTGGGTGGAAATGCCACTGCAACTGAAGATAGTTACTGCAATGGACAACAGAGGCAAAACGATAATCAGAAAAAATTGACTTCATGTGGAAATATGGCATTGGCTAGTTGATCATGGTGCTCCTAGAATTGAAATAGATAGGAAGCCTATTAAACTCTTGATTTATATAAGTAGAGAGGTCACCTCCACTGACAAACAAGACTTATCAGAACTTAGGAGTCCAATATCCCCAGTCTCTTCGGGGTCTTCCCACATGTCCCCATCCTAACTTACAGGATCCCATACCTTTCCAACTAATACCCTCACATTAACATAGACACCCTGTGAGGCTGAGAATTTAACTACTGTTATAATTCATCCAATGAAAGTTTGTGTTTGATTTTCAGCAATCTCAACCCTGTGGTTACAGGAGAGAAGATTTTGGCCCAGAGCACACATAGAAGCTCAGACTATTTATGAGGAGATGGAGCAGTAAATGTGAATTCCTGAGCTCACCCTTTTCTTTCATTACTTTGTCCAATGACATTAGAAGCAACAAAACAATGTCATTATATCTTTTAATTTTCCACAAATATTCAAATTTATCGTATGCATAGTCACCAAGTTCCTTGCTTCTATGCATGGTTGATTAGCAGTATCAAAAGCAGATAATTTGCATATCTAAATAAATGGTTCGCACTATAGACGATCCGTGGTTTCCATACCTTCAGAAGTAGGGTTCTTTACATCTTTAGGTCTAAGCTAATTAGGGAGCCCATTCCAGAAGCCTAAAAACTGAATAAGAAAACATTCTTAAAATTCTGTTCCATTAGAAATTAGAACCACTCAGTACCAAAATCTGAATTAGTCAGGGTTCTCCAGAGAGAAAGAACCATTAGGAGATAATAGATAGATGATAGATAGATGATTAGGTAGATAGATAGATAGATAAATGAAAAAGAATTTATTAGGGACATTGAATCATGCAATTATGAAGGCTGTGAAGTCCCAGGACAGGCTATCTGCAAGCTGGAGACTCTGGGATGCTGGTAGAGTGGCTCTGTCCAAATCTGAAAGCCTCAGAAGCAGGGAAGTTGATGGTGTAATTCTCAACCTGAGGCTAAAAACCTGAGAACCCGGGGAGCTGCAGGTATACGTTATAGAGTTCCAAGGTCAGAGATCCTGAAGTTCTGATATCCAAAGGCAGGAGGAGGAGACTGCCCTAGCTCTAAGAAAAGAGAGGGAAAGTCTTTTTTATCTCCTTTTTTGTTCTATCTCAGTCCCCAGCCAATTGGGTGTTGCCTTTCCACATTGAGGACAGACCTTTCCCAGTTACTCCATTGATTTACACATCAGTCTTTTCTGAAAACACGCTGATAGACATACACAGAAGTAATGTTTTAGTGTTTCTCTAGAAATTGCTTACTACATTCAAGTTGACACTTAAAATTAACTCTCACAGCTCACCACTTCTAAAAATAAAAAAAGAAAAATTAAATTTAAAAATATAGAAAAATAAAGAATAATGAAAAATGTATCCACCATGCTGTCAACTAATGCAATCATGCTATTATGGATTTAGTAGTCAAAATGCATGATGAAACAAAGGGTACTCAAGCATGCATTTGTGTGTGTGTGTGTGTGTGTGTGTGTGTGTGTGTGTGTGTTTCCTTTTTGAGACAGGGTCTTTTCTCTGTTACCTAGGCTAAAGTACAGTGGCATAATCATAACTCACTGCAGCTTTGAACTCCTGGGCTTAAACAATTCTCCTGCCTCAGCTTCCTGAGTAACTAGGACTACAAGCATGCACCATCATGCCCGACTGAATTTTTATTTTTTGTAGAGACGGAGTCTTGCTATAGTGGCCAGGCTGGCCTCAAACTCCTGGCCTTAAGCAATCTTTCCACCTCAGCCTTGCAAAGTGCTGGGATTATAGGCATGAGCCACTGCTCCCAGCCCCAGACCAGCTCATCTTCTGCAGGTGTAAGCATCAAAAAACTCTGATAAATGTTTATGCTTTAAATAAGTTGAGTAGTGTAAATTAGATGAAGCCTTTAATTGTAAGATGATCCAAACTCCTAAAACAAAATATATTTAAAAATCTTTTTTCACTATTGATTACTGCTCAAACACCCCACTACAGTCAGTATCATTGCTACCTAACAAAGCATCAGACTCATTTTTTTTTTCATGTAGTATTTGTGATTTTAGACCAGGGCGTAGTCAGGGAAAGCTTGAAATAACTAGTCAAGTGGGAATTATCTGATTTAGGTGTTCTAAAAATTTACTTCTTTATAGACATTAGAAGCCAGTTTTAGAAAACACAATTTTTTTAATGATGTGAGAGAGGTCTATTCTTTCCATTATGTCATTGTTATTCTCTGTGATGAATGAATTCTAGGGTTTGCCAAGAGATAATTTTCACTCCATTATTGACAGTATAAAAGAAGTGGTAACGATTTATTTTATGTGGAGAATCTAGTTACCTAATGAAGTTATTTGAAGCTGAGTGTGCTTAAGAAAGCATGAAGTAAGTGAGATAACATGTTGATGTGGGGAGATCAAATGTTAAAAGCATATTTTGGAGGTACAATTAAATACTAAAGATATATCAACTAAGGCACTGTGAAAATTGTTTTTATTTCACTTTAAAGTTTATTTGATGATATTTCAAAAGGAATAATGATTTACAATGTGAATTTTAGGTGTATAACTTTCAATGAGTACTAACTGAAATATTTTCAACACGCAACCCAGTATGTATAAGATATTTAAATATTCATCAGAATGCAAAACCCAAAGTATTTGAGCATATTTATTTTATTTAGCTAGTTAGTGGCTTTGAGCATTTTTATAATGTGACTGAGGGTACATAGAAATTTACAGATAATGGCAAACAGCATTGATACATCTCTTCCCTTTGCTAAGCTCAAATATCAATGTTCATTGGATTTTTTTCCAATTGTACCTTATAACATAAACTAGAGGGGCATACATATTTTTAAAAAAGAATCATTGAAGATATAAGATTAAAATATCTGAAACAACAGTAAATGTGAAAAATATGTGAACAAACTCAAGAGTTTTAAAAACCATACAGGGTAGTATGTCATATGGAAAGATCATGAAACAAGAAATCTGGAGAAATGATTCTTGTGTAAGCTTATATGGCTAAATTGTTTTGGAGAAGCGCCTTTATCTCTCCATAAAGTGAGCAAGGTGGATTAGATGAGCTCTAAATATAAGTTTTAAAGACCTGTGAGTCTATACAGATTTTTTAAATGAGAAAAGTAAGGGAACAAAAGTTAGAAGCTGTCAAATACTAACAGTTCTTATTGTAAACTAAATCCACACTATTTGATCATGAAACCCTAAAGGCTCTGAAATTGAGATTGTCCTTGCCTCCCTTCTACTCTTTGATTTCTTGAAAGATCTGTCTATATTTATTGTCTCTTACTTTTAAACTTTATTCACTCTTGAAATCTTTGTATCTTGGCTTCTTTACACGGCTACTTTATAAATGAATCAAGCAAATAACATCTTGTCAGTTCTTTCTAATTCTTGTTCCTGCAGTTCTTTTAGCTGTTGATCCTACTGAGATTCTTTCCTTCCTTCATTTCTGAAACACTGATTTTTCTCTTCACACTTTTCTAATCATTTTCCCTACATCTTTTCCCATGGTTAATCATTTTTGTAAAATGTTGGTACCCCTCTGAGTTATAGTAGGCCATATTTTTTCTCAATTTAGTAGCTTCCCTGAGTTGTAATGTTTATTCTAAAGGAATCAATTGGCACATATATGATAAAAATGTTTAAATACCTTTCTCTTCTAAAGTTAAGGTCTGCCGGGCTCGGTGGCTCAGCCTGTAATCCCAGCACTTTGGGAGGCCAAGGTGAGTGGATTGCCTGAGCCCGCGAGTTCAAGACCCACCTGGGCAACTTGGTGAGACCTCATCTCTACAATAGATCAAAAATTAGCCGGGTGTAGTAGCGTGCACCTGTAGTTCCAGCTACTTGGAAGGCTGAGGCGGAAGGATCACCAGAGCCCAGCAGGTCGAGGCTGTGGTCGCCGGGAGCGGCCACTGCACTCCAGTCTAAGTGACAGAGTGAGACTCCAACTCAAAAAAAATAAAAAAATTAAAAAATTAAAAAAAATAAAGTTAAGGTCTGAATATCCAGTTGGTTATGGGACCATTCTACCTGGGTCATTGGCAAGAACCTCATTTATTTATCAATTATGTACTTAATAGCTATGATACCTTAAAGAATATGCTAGGTACTAGGGATAAAACAGGTAATGAAATGGACAAAGCTACTGCACTTTCAGGATATAAGTAGCTAGAAAAAAGTACCCAGACAAATTGAAGATGAAATGGTGTCTAAGATGAACCCTAAGTAATAACTAGGAGTTAGCTAAAGAGTCAGGGAAGCATGTTTCAGGCAGAGGGCACAATATATACAAAGACCCAGCAGCTGGAGAGCACATAGCATTTTAGAACTGCATAGTTCAATGTCATTGCAATGGAGTGGGAGATGACAAGTGATAAAATATGATACCCAAAAAGTAGATCCAACCATGAAGAACCATAATATGCCATTGTTAGTCATTACTCAATACTTAGGTGATGAAGAATCACTGAAGGATTTGAAGTAGAAGAAAAACATGTTCACTATGTAAGCTAAATAGGATGCTGAATAGAGTAAGAGCCAAACTTCAAACTCAACATGTATAAAACCAAGTTTATTGTTTATCTTTGTCCAGTCATTCTCTCACCCCTATCATCATGCCAAACCTCACATTCATTTCTGTTAGCCACATTTTCTAGTCTTTGCAAGGATAAAGATCCATACAGTATATCAAACAAGAAACTTTCTAGTGAAAGTAAGAAAAGAAAAATGTCAAAGATGGTTAAGTCCTTTGGTTTCTTCCTCAAAGTTGTCCTATATCTGATCTTTCCTCTTTATAATCCCTGTCTTTGTCATAGTCTAGAATATTATTCTCTCTCAGCTGGATTACTTCAACTGCATCTGAACAGGTCTGTCTGCCTCTATCCTTAAATTATCCAATTAATTCTCCAAATTGCAACTCAAATAATCTCTCTAAAGTGCTAATCTGACAATGTAACTTCCTTGCTTTAAGTTTGCCATTGTTTTTTTTCTTTGCCATCAAAACTAAATTGAGAGTACACCACGAAACAATGTCACTTTTTTCTAATATCAATCATTTTCATCCACATATTTAGCTACTTTGAATTGCTTTTTATTTTTTCAAAATTCAAGGCCCCTTCCTATCTATTTATTCTTGATCATGTATATACTCTTTCTGTAATGCTATTCCTACCGACTTGTTTGTCTAGCAAGCTATTACTAATCTCTCAAATTTCAATTCATATGTCATTTTCTCTTATAATCTCTTCTCACCAATCTTCAACGGAGTCAGATATAACTGTTCATTACCTGGGTTCTGATAATATTATACACCTGTCAATATTATAGGATCAGTCACAATACTGTACTTACTTGTTTATCTGCCTCTCTTATTAGATTTCACATTCTAAAAAATGAAGGTACTTTGAAAGATAGTCAGCAGGTACCCAATTGAATTGAATATAAAGCGTGTATTTCCTAAGCAAAAATCTAGACCACATCAAGCATATTTTAAATGTAGAAGGCTCAAAACAAGCCATATCCTCTGTCCTATTTGCAAATATCTTACCTTAAAATCTCATTCAACAAACTGCAACAGTGTAGAGATAAATAAATAATTACTTTTTAGTTCTTGCCATTGCATAAAGATCCCTCAGGCCTTGTTTTTGTTGTCATCCCCAGAGCTCAAGCGGAAAATAAGTCCTCTAAAAATCTTTCCTCAGAATGGTAGAAATTAAAAACTTGATTGTTAGCCCTAATTCTCATTTATTTGATGATCGCATTTACTCTTTTATGGCTTCCACTGCTCTCTCCCTCTAGATGGTAAACGTCTCAGTACAAAAGACTGTGTATTGCTTTGTGTTCTTAGCAACTCTATAACATAGAATCTCATCAATAGTAGTGCTAAAGAAACATATGTTAAAAGAAAGACTGAATGAGTAGAGGTCTTTGAGATATGTTCATCTGGTTATGTGTTAGATTAAGAACTAAGCAAATAAGCCACAAAACTTGATATTCTTACAATAATGAAAATCAGTTTGCACCATGCTAGCCAGACAGCCACTATTTCCTGAAGACATAACTCACTTTGAAGAATATTGTTTTTCAAGACAACCTCTCTCTCAGAAGACATCCATCTTAACAAGGGAATTGCAGCCCAGACATTGGAAGCTAGTAAATAAATCCTAGATTTTCATACTATATTTGCAAATGTTATTATAACATTTTTAAATAAATTATTAGAATCCTCTCATATGGTAAATGACATATAAATTCAGGTGCACAGGGTTGCACAAGGGCAAAGGAGTTATAAAATGTAATATATTAATGTTTTGTAGGTATTTAAAATGCCTTTTGTTCTGTATGGGCCTAGAAATACCTTACTTTGTAAGCTTATTAAAATACACAAAATATTAAATGAATACTAGCTGCTTAAGTTCAGAGTTTTGATCATAAGTCAACTTCTATGTTCCTGTGTCATACAGAATTGAATATACAGAATTGTATTTGAATTATGAAAATAAATTTCCTTAAACATTACTTTAAAACACTGTCATAGTTCAGTTTTATGGTGCTGTTTTATACTGTTCTATTCTGGAAAACAGTGGACATTTTAGAAAATAAAGTTAAGATTTTCTAAAGTTTATATTTTGTAAAAGAAGGCAGAGCAATCTGTTATATTGACAAGTGATTAGAGTGTATAAGGGAAAACCATTGTAGGAAAATGAGGTATTGATCTCATTTCTAGGTGGAATAAAACTCAGGAGAAATTCTACAGACATGTGACAGATTGTATTTTTCAAAGTTATCTGCAAACTATACATTTTTGAAGGTCTTTTATCAATTTCAAAGGGTCTGTTTCAAAAAGCATGCACTACTTTAAATATCTCTAAGATATTCACAAAATGTTTCATTTAACAACTTTGGTTCTTCTTTACCAAGAGATACTTTCCTGATAGCACCTTGGACTTGATCTCTAAAATTCTGTGTTGGTTAATTTTGTATGTCAATTTGATGGTACAAGGGTTGTCCAGATATTTGGTCAAACACTATTCTGGGTGCTTCTGTAAGAGTATTTTAGATTAGTTTAACACTTTAATTGATAGACTGAGTAGAGCAGATTGTCTTCCCTCATGTAAGTGGAAGGACAAGCTGTTAAAGCCCTGAATATAACAAAACAAGAGGGAAATCTTCCAACTTGACTGCCTTAAAGCTGGAACATGGGCCTTTTTCTGCTTTTGGACAAGAACTAAACCATTGGCTCTCCTGGGTTTCTAGCTTGTTGATTGCAAATCTTTGGGCTCATCAGCTTCCATAATCATGTAAACCGATTCTTTATGATAAATCAATCCCCCCCCCGCTTCTGTCTGTCTCTCTCTCTCTCTACACACACACACACACACACACACACACACACACACACACACACACACACACCTCCATATCTCATTGGTCCTGTTTGTCTGAAGATTCCCTAACTAATATATGTCCTTTCTTACATTGATTATATTTTGTTAAAAAAAAAAACCTAGGAGTAAAAAATGATTTTATTGCCAAACACAGTAAGTTATTGATTCTTTATATTTTTGTACATTTTGCTTAAAAACTAAATAATTTCTTCTTTAGCTTGTCTTTTTTTAGAAACATGCCTTATGATACTCAGCTAAAAAAATTCAATTGTTGTTTGTGACATCCTACCTGAAAATACTCAGCCATGCTACCTATTAATAAAGTATGTTTTCTATTTTTTGCATAGCAATAAATGAAAGTTGTGCTAAACATTTTGCCACTATCCATCAAAGGTCTCCTTTCCTCTAGTTTTCAGTTATATTTTTCTCACTTTACTATAAGTCCACACTGACAGCCTCTTTGAGACCCACCAGGCATTTATCAATAGTCTACTCAAGACCATTCTAGATTTTATTCACCTCACGGTTCCAAAGCCACATTTCAGTATGGTAACAACCTGTTTTCAGGTACCAAATTCTGTCTCTGCTCATGAATTCTGCAGGTCAAAATTTGTACAGATAATGGCAGAGATGGTTTGTCTCTGCTCTACAGTATCTAGGACTTCATCTAGAAAGATTAAAAGACTGAGGTGACCCATTAGTAAGGGGGAAAATTGCCTAGAAACTTCTTTACTTATATGTTATGACTAAACGAGGATGATTTGAAAACTATTTGCCAGACTCCCCACAAGAAACCTCCTAATAAAGCCTCATTGTTTGAAAGAATGGCAGCTTCAGGGTGGTAAGACTTCTCACACTGTGGCTTATTTGTATTGTGGTAGTTCAAAGAGAACCAGGCAGAAGCTTCATGACCTTTGCCTAACATAACTTAAATTGCACATTGCAGTACTGTGCATGGGTGTGGTAGTGGGTATATTACTAAGTCAATCCAAATTCAAGGAGAAAGGACATAAACTTTCCCTCTTGGTGGGAGGAATGCAAAAAAAAAATGCTGGTTTGTTTTTAAATAATGATAAGAAACAAAAAGGGAAAATAATCCATAATTTGAGAAGAATTTATCATGAGGAATGTGCTCTGAACACAGGCCTAGAGGTCTTCAAATTTTAAGAATTTATAATCCTCCAGTCATCTATAGAGAAAGAAAAATGAATGTAAATCAGAGGAAACAGTGTAGAATTTCCCTAATGTTTCTCAACTTTGGCTGCACATTAGAAACACCTGAAGAGTTTTTGTAAATTTTGATGCCTAGGCTGTATCACAGACTCGTTAGAATCTAAATGGGGGCTGAGTATAAAAATAGGGGGGCACATAACATTAGTAAGCGTACCTGATACCAAACCAGAAGTAAGGACCAATGGAAGGTCGAAACTTCACCTGTACAATGACCACTTATGTACCTAACTCTGAATTGTACCCCAAATCTTAAAAATAAAAATTAAAACAAATTAAGTTCCCCCAGGTGATTCCATCGTATAGCTAAAGATGAAGACCACTGAGCTAGCTGATCCTGAGTTTGGCAAGAAAACTGACAGCCTTCATTTCAATTGATTCCTAACAGCCTGATTTAACTGATCTCTAAAAGTTCCCTAAGAAACCCCTAGTAGCAAATATGCATATATTAAAAGAAATCTGAGAAAAGTCAACTGCTAGGGGAGTTGTAAGATAACAAACCTGGAATCCCAAGTTGTGTACCATTCCCAAAAGTATCTGATTCTGAGGAAATAGAAGATTTAAAAAGCACACTAGAAAAACGTGTTCATGGCACCATGATTGCATTAAGCTATGAGGTGATAATAATCAAGGATTGACAGAAATATTTATATTTCCTAAAATTTTCTCTATCAGATAATCTACATTCCTATTTACTTTTGCACTTGAAATGTTCTAGAATAGTTATGGTGCTCGTATATGTTTGTGCTCTAGTGAAATGTCTATGCTTCTTTCTCCAGTTAGATTGTGTATGTGCATATAGTCAAGATTTTGTTTATGTATTTATTTATTTACTTATTTATTTATTTAAATGGCTTTAGGGGATGTAAATGATTTGAGGTTACATTGTATAGTGGCAAAGAGTCAGGAATTTAAGAGTACCCTGAACATCAACCCCCACCTGTGTGTATTGTACGTGATAAGTGATTTTTCGTCTATATCCCCCTCCCCACCCTCCTGTTTCTGAGTCTTCAATATACATTATGCCATTCTATATGGCTTTGCCATTCCTTATTTTAGCTCCCACTTATAAGTGAGAAAATGTGTTGCTTGGTTTTCTGTTGCCACATTACTTCACTTCAGATGATGGTCTCCAAAGTCATCCAAGTTGCTTCAAAAGACGATCTTCTTTATGGCTGAATAGTATTCCATGGTGTATGTTTATATATATAGCAAGATAATATATATATTATATATTATATGTATATATACTCACATTTTCATTATTCAGAGATCAGCTGATGGGCATTTAGGTTGGTTCCACATCTTTGTAATTGTGATTGTGCTGCAATAAACATAGAAGTATAGGTGTCTTTTTGTGTAATGACCTCTGTTCTTTGGGGTAGAAAACAAGTAGTAGGATTGCTGGATCAAATGGTAGATCTACTTTCCGTTCTTTCAGAAATCTCTATACCAAGTTCCATAGAGGATGTCCTAATTTACACTCCCACCAACAGTGTATAAGCATTCCCTTTTCACTGCATCCATGCAAACATCTATTTTTTTCAGTTTTTAATAATGGTCATTCTTACTGATTTAACATGTTATTTCATTGTGGTTTTAATTTTCATTTTCCTGATGATGAATATTGTTGAGCATTGTTTCATATGTTTTCTGGCCATTTGTGTATCTTCTTTTTGAGAGATGTCTGTTCATGTCAGTTGCCCACTTTTTAATGGAGTTCTTTGTTTTTTTTTCTTGCTGATTTGCTTTATTTATTTGTAGGTTGTGGATATAACACCTTTGTCAAATGTATAGTTTCTGGATACTTTCTCACATTCTATAGGTTGCCTATTTACTCTGTTTATTATTTCTTTTGCAGTACAGAATTCTTTTAGTTTAATTAAGTCCCACTTGTTTATTTTTTAATTCATTGCATTTGCTTTTGGTAAATTAGCCATAAATTCTTTGTGTAAACCAATGTCCAGAATACTTTTTCCTAGATTTTCATCTGGAATTTTCATGGTTTCAGGTCTTTAATGCATCTTTAGTTAATTTTTGTATATAAGGAGAGATGGAGATCAAGTTCTTTTTTCCTGCATGTAGCTACCTAGTTTTCCCAGCACCATTTATTGAAATAGGGAGCCCCTTATAAAGAACTCAGGGTATAAAATAAATGTACAAAAGAGAGTCGCATTATTATACACCAAAAACAAACAGAAACTCAAATAAAAAGTACAATCCCATTCACAATAGTCACACAAAAAATGAAATACCTTGGCATCTTCCTACCAGAGACGTGAAAGAACTTTACAGTGAAAACTACAAAACACTGCTCAAAGAAATCAAAGATGACACAAGCAAATGGACAAATATTCCATGCTCATGGAATGGAAGAATCAACGTTGTTGAGATATGCATTCGCTTCAAGGCAATGTAAGATTTAACACAATACCCATTAAATTACCAGCAACATTCTTCTCAGAACTGGAGAGGACAATACAGGAATTCATATGGAAACATAAATGACCACAAGGAGCCAAAACAATCCTCAGGGAAAAAAAGTGGGAGGCATCACACTCCCAGAGTTTAAACTTTATTGTAAGGCTACATTAATCAAAACAGACTGGTATTTGTACAAGAACAGGCATATAGACCAGAGAAATAGGATAGAGATCCCAAAAGCAAAACATCAATTTCTCAACCATCTCATTTTGACAAAACCTCCACCATCAACCACTGGAAGAAGAGAACCTATTCAGTAAATGGCGCTGGGAAAACTGACAGACCACATGCAGAACATTAAAACAAGACCCCTACCTATCACTGTACATGAGCATCAACTCTAAATGGATCAAAGACCTAAGAATAAAACCTCAAACTAAGAAAATGCAGGAGACACACTTATGGAAATTGGAACTGGCAACAAGTTCCTAATCCAAACCCCAAGTGCCCTGTCATTAGAGATACGATAGACAAGTGGGAACTCACCAAACTGACTAGCTTCTGCAAAACCAAAGAAACCATTGAGAGAGTGGAGAGACAGACCACAGACTGGGAAAAAATATTTACCAACTGTATAACTGACAAAGGCCTAACATCTAGAATCTACAAGGAACTCAAAAGTGCCAAAAGAAAAAAGTAAACAGCCCCATTAAAAGATGGACAAAATATATGAATAGGAAGTTCTCAAAAGAAGACATACAACCAGTTAACAGATACATGAAAAAAATTATCAGCCTCACTAGTTATCAAAGAAATGCAAATTGAAACCACACTGAAATATCGCCTAACTCCAGTAAGGATGGCCATCAAAAACAAAAATCAACAGATGCTGGAGAGGATGTGGGGAAAAGGGAACACTTCTACACTTTCGCTGGGAGTGTAAACTAGTACAGCCACTGTGGAAAACAGTTTAGTGATTTCTAAAAGTTCTAAAAATTAACCTTCCATGCGACTCCACAATCACCCTACTGGGAATATACCTGGAGAAACTCAAATCACTCGAAGTAAAAGATCACTGCACATGCATGTTTATTGCATCATTGTTCACAATAGCAAAAACCTGGAACCAACCATGCTGCCCATCAAAAGAGAACTGTAAAAAAAAAGTGATACATATCCATGATAGAATATTATGCAGTCATCAATATGGTAAAAAGTATGAACTTCACAGCAACTTGGATGGACTTACAGTCTATAATACTGAGTGATCTTTCACAGAAACAAAGAATTGAGTATCACATGTTCTCACTCATAAGCGGACCTTGAACAATTATCATATTATAAGAAGTGATTGTCAGTAGTTGGAAACTGTCAGGGGAGAGGGGGCAGGATTGGCAGTAGTAAGAAACTGCCAGGGGAGGGGAGACACACCTTATCAACAAGGGTACCTGCATAATAGACATTTGTATAACTAACCCTGAGTTGTGCTCCACATCTTTAAAATAAAAAATTTTAAATTAAAAAAAAGAAAGAGAATCCCCTTTCTACAGTGTATGTCTGTTTTTCTTAGTTGAAAATCAGTTGGTTGTAGATATTTGGGTTTATTTCTGGATTCTTTATTCTGTTCCATTGATCTGTATATCTTCTCTTGTGCCAATACCATACTATTTTGGTCACTACAGCCTTGTAAAATTTGAAGTCAGGAAATGTCATGCCTCCAGCTTTGTTCTTTTTGCTTAAGATTGCTTTGTCTATTTTGGCTCTTTTTTTTTCTTTTGATTCCATATGAATTTTAGGATTGTTTTTTATAATTCTGTGAAAAATGACATTGGTAGTTTGATAGGAATTATGTTGTATCTGTAGACAACCTTGAATAGTATGGCTATTTTAACAATGTTGACTTTTACAGTCCATGAGCATTGAATTTATTTTATTTGTTTGTGTTCTCTACATATCTTTCATCAATGTTTCGTAGTTTTCCTTGTAGAGATCTTTCCCCTCCTTTTTTAAATATATTCTTAGGTATTGTTGCTTTTTGGCAGCTACTGTAAATGTATTTGAGTACTTGATTTAATTCTCAGCTTGGTTGTTATTGGTATACAAATGTGCTAATGCTTTGTGTGTTTATTTTGTGTTGTGAGTCTTTCCAAAATTAATTTATCAAGTCCATGAGTCTTTTGAAGGAGTATTTAAGATTCTATGGGTATAAGATCATATCGTTGGCATACTGAGATAGTTTGATTTCTTCTTTTCCAATTTGGATACCCCTGATTTCCTTCTCTTTCCTGATTGCTCTGGCTAGGACTTCCAGTACTATGTTAAATATGCATTGTAGATTTATTTTTCAGGGTCTTTCCTTGTTGCCCAGGCTGATCTGGAACTCCTGGGTTCAAGGGATCCTTCTGACTGCCAAGTAGCTAGAACTACATATGTAAGGTACTGGGCCAGCTTCCAGATAGATTTTGAGCTATTTGAGGGTGTCTTATTAACCATTGTAACCTAAATGCCTGGAAGACTATAAGGCTCAATAACATTTATTAAACTAAATAATTGAACTAAGAAACCAAGAATTGTACCAAGACTAAAAGAAGGGGGGCATATTTTATAGTAGGTTAAGTCATAATAAGAAAGCATTAGCTTGAGTGCTGAACATGTATATAAAAACAATAAAGTGATTAGAAATGGCATGTACTACCCCTGAGTCATTTGCCCAAAAGCCCACTAATATAACTTCTTAAGGTTTTGACTAATCTCATAAAAAAGATGATGATGATAAAACAGTGTGAAGTCATAATATCTGACAATCACACACACACACACACACACACACACACACACATACACACACACACACACACACAAATACACACACACACACTGACTAGACTATTTGACTCATATTAGCTAAGTGTCCAGCCTAAAAGAAAAAGTAATTGCATGAACCTAAGAAAGTTTTCTTCATCTATGTCTAGTGTAAATGGTTTCTGCTATAGGTAGAAAAGGTATATGTTATTTTACTGTCCTGGATTTTTTATATAGATAATTATAACATGTGGAATAAAAATATTACTGGAAATGAGATTTTGAATGTGATAACATTCTTTCCAAAACTATATTTATTTGAATACCAGGTATCAAGATTTTGTTATTAGCCTGTATTTACCCAAGATGAAATAATTCTGGAAAATGTCTATCCTATGATTTATTGTTTGAACCTAAGAGCCTTAACTGATAAAATCTTGATTTTTCCGGACTGACCTTAAGCATTCAGATTGAGCTCTCTGACTTTGACTATAGTTAAACTTCCTTTACCCATACACTTATGGGTGACTATAAACTGCCATAGACTGACTGTGTCCTTGAATCCAGCAAATACAGTTGTTGAAAAATGCAATCTACATTTAATATTCTTAAGAAAATATTGTCCACTTAATGAAGATATTTCTAAAAAGTCTCACATAGAAAACATGTTGACTATGAGTTGATTCCTTATTTAGAATTGGATACTACTTCAGACGAAGATCCTTTCAAGAGCAGAGGAACCAAGATATTTTCGTGGTATGACAACATCCATTTCCTTCTCTATCTTTTATCTTCCTTTCTCTAACTCTGCATATAAAGCATACACAACTGGACCTCAAATGTAGCTCCAGTATTTTTAATAGCTGATGTTTGCCATCACTTCTGAAGCATCCCAGAAATTAGAACCCTAAACTCTGCCTCATCCTTACTTTTGCTCACTTTCAGGACCGAAAAGGCACACAAGAGTTTCATTCCATTCTGGACTTTTGGTGATCATTTTAAGTATAAATGTACTAGTAAATGCATAGACACTGAATTTTAAAAAGCAGGATAACCACTCTTAAAATCTCTCCATGTAAATACACAATGTTCTTAGCTTTCTTTTCCTTTGGTTTCCTTTTTGTGCATGCAGTACTTCATTATTCAAATTTAGAAAGATGCAGAGAGCTGAATGGTTCTTTGGAGACTTTAAAGTCTAGCCTTTGGCTTATTCTGCGATACTCATTATAAACCAGACATAACAGCTTAAGAAAATATCATAAATGCTCTATCCCTATGCAATAGCTTCATGAATATTGATGCTCAGTTTCTTTCAAAACTATGACTCTTTCTTATTTCATTCAAATGATAAGATAGTCCTGCCATGATATAGGAGGGGGGACCCAAAAACACCAAAATTATCTTTTGGATGTTGGGCCCCTTGTAGTACACTACTAAGTTGTTCCTTTGCATCAAAAAATCAACCAATGTTTTCATACGGAAGTTTTGAGAAGGTTGCATCGTGATTTGTGGAAGAAACATCCCAAGTGTGGCAAACAGATGACTGGTTCTTCCACTACGAAAACACACCTGACCACACTGCACTGAGAGTTCAGCAGTTTTTGACCAAATGTCTCACCCACCCCCCAATTCACCTGAACTCACCCTGAGCGACTATTTTTGTTTTCTTCCTTGAAAAACGTTCTCAAAGGGAAATGGTTGGCTGATGTAGAAGAGGTGAAGCAACAACAGATGCTGGCAAGGATGCGGAGAAAAAGGGATGCTTCTACACTGCTGGTGGTAATGCAAATTAGTGCAACCTCTTTGGAAGACAGTGTGGTGATTTCTGAAAGAACTAGAAATTGACATTCCGTATGACCCAGCAATTCTTCTATTGGGAATATACCCAGAGGAACTCAAATCATTCTACAAAAAAGATATCTGCACACGCATGTTTGTTGCAGCTCTATTCACAATAGCAAAAATATGGAACCAAACATACTGCCCATCAAAGCTGGGCAAAACTGGTTAAAAAAATGTGGTACGCCAGGCTTGGTGTCTCAGCCTGTAATCCCGCACCTTTGGGAGGCTGAGGTGAGTGGATTGGCTGAGCCCGCGGGTTCGAGACCCGCCTGGGCAGCGAGACCTCATCTCTACAACAAATCAAAAAATCAGCTGGGTTTGGTAGCGCATGCCTGTAATTCCAGCTACTTGGAAGGCTGAGGCAGAAGGATCACTGGAGCCCAGCAGGTCGAGGCTGCGGTGGCCAAGAGCAGTCACTGCACTCCAGTCTGGGCGACAGAGTAAGACTCCAACTCAAAAAAAAATGTGGTACATATTCACAATGGAATATTATGCAGCCATAAAAAAGGACAAACATATGGACTTTGCAGCAACTTGGAAGGATTTAGAGTCAATCATACTCAGTGATTTATCACAGAAACAAAGAACAGAGTACCATATGTTCTCACTCTTAAGCGGACCTTGAACAATTATTATAATACCATAAGAAAGGGATTGACAGTAGTGGGAAACTGCTGGAGAGTGGTGGGTTTGATAGTTGAGGGAAACTGCCAGGGGAAGGAGGGCCACACCTCATCAACAAGGGTAAATGCATAATGAACATTTGTATACCTAACACTGAATTGTATTCCACAGCATTAAAATAAAAAAGATAAATAAATATATTAAATATTTTTTAAATGGCAGAAGCACTAAAAGGTGTCAAAATTGACAAGATCATAAACTGCTTTGAGCAGTGGAAAAAGCATCTTTATAAGTGCGTTGCATCAAACAGAAAGCACTTTGAAGGTGAATGAACTTTAAATATGTAGGAATAAATACACAGTTTTTTATAAATAAAGTTCAGATTTTTTGGATCCCTCCCCCTCATACATAGAACCATACACCGAATGTTAATGAATAATATTCTCTTTGGTTCTTCCTTTTTCATAAACATAAAGACCAGATAATAATGTATTTGGTCTCATAGTAGCTATTCCCATTTTCTTTTTTGTTTTTGTTTTTGTTTTGTTTATCAAGGAGTGTCTTTATTTCTTTTTTTTCTTCAAAGTTCATTTGATACATTTAATGAAGAAAATCTCTTTAACAAATATAGTTCCCACAACATACAATTTTAAAACAATATTTGATCATTTATAATAAAGTCTGTATATATTTTTCTCGTTTTATTTTATTTTATTTATTTTGTATTATAAAGATGTGGGATACAATTCAGGGTTAGGTATACAAACGTTGATTATGTAGGTAACCTTGTTGATGAGGTGTGCCCCTCTCCCCCCTAGCAGTTTCCCTCAACTGCCAATCCCACTTCCCTCCCCTGACAGTTTCCCACTACTGCCAATCCCTTCATTATAGTATTATAATTGTTCAACATCTGCTTATGAGTGAGAACATGTGGTACTCTCTTCTTTGTTTCTGTGATAGATCACTGAGTATGACTGACTCAAAATTCATCCAAGTTGCTGTGAAGACCATATGTTTGTCCTTCTTTATGGCTGCATAATATTTCATTGTGTATATTTACCATTTTTTTTATTTTTTATTAATTAATTTATTTATTATAAAGATGTGGGGTACAATTCAGGGTTAGGTATACAAACATTGATCATGCAGGGTACCCTTATTTATGAGGTATACCCCTTCGTCCCCTAGGAGTTTCCCCCAACTGCAAGTCCCGCTCCCCTTTCCCCTGACAGTTTTCCACTACTGCCAATTGCTTTCTTATAGCATTATAATTGTTCAAGGTCACCTTATGAGTGAGAACATATGAAAGTCAGTTCTTTGTTTCTGTGATAAATCACTGAGTATGATTAACTCCAAATCCATCCAATTTGCTGCAAAGTCCATATATTTGTCCATCTTTTTGGCTGCATAATGTTCCGTTGTGTAAAGGTACCACATTTGTTTTATCCAGTCCAGCTGCGATGGGCAACACAGTTGTTTCCATGTTTTTGCTATTGTGAATAGAGCTGCAACAAACATACATGTGCAGGTATCTTTTATAGAAAGATTTGAGTTCCTCTGGGTATATTCCCAATAGGGGAATTGCTGGGTCATATGGAAGGTCAATTTCTAGTTCTTTCAGAAATTGCCACACTGTCTTCCAAAGACGTTGTATTAGGCTGCATTCCCACCAGCAGTGTAGAAGTGTTCCTTTTTCTCCACATCCTCGCCACCATCTGTTGTTGTTTGTTTTATTAATGATGGCCATTCTTACAGGGGTTAGGTGGTATCTC
>NW_007249863.1:167686-188707 GCF_000164805.1 Carlito syrichta
GGGCTGTCTCCCTGCTCTCTTTGATGGTTTCTTTGGCTTTGCAGAAGTTTATCAGTTTAATGAGGTCCCACTTGTCTATCTTATCTCTTATGGCCTAGGCACTTCTGGCTTTGATCAGGAATCGGTTGCCAGTTCCAACTTCCTTAAGAGTGTTTCCTGCATTTTCTTAGGTTCTTATAGTTTGAGGTTTTATGTTTAGGTCTTTGATTCATTTAGAGTTAATTTTTGTGTATGGTGATAGGTAGGGGTACTGTTTCAATCTTCTGCATGTGGTCAGTCAGTTTTCCCAGCACCATTTACTGAATAGGTTCTCCTCTCCCCAGTGGTGGCTATTGGAGGCTTTGTCAAAGATTAGTTGGTTGAGGAATTGAGGCTTTGCTTCCAAAATCTCTATCCTGTTCCATTGGTCTATGTGCCTGTTCTTTACCAATACCAGGCTGTTTTGATTACTGTAGCCTTATAATAAAGTTTGAAGTCTGGAAGTGTGATACCTCCTGCTTTGTTTCTTTTGCTAAGGATTGTTTTGGCTATTCATGGTCGTTTATGTTTCCATATAAATTTCTGTAATGTCATTTCCAGGTCTGAGAAGATTGATGTTGGTAACTTAATGGTTATTGCATGGAATCTGTAGATTGCCTTTGGTAGGATGGACATCTTAACAATGTTGATTCTTCCTATCCATGAGCATGGGGTATTTTTCCATTTGTTTGTGTCTTCTTGGATTTCTTTGAGCAGTGTTTTGTAGTTCTCATTATAAAGGTTTTTCACTTCTCTGGTTAGGAAGATGCCAAGGTATTTCATTTCTTTGGTGGCTATTGTGAATAGGATTGTGCTTTTTATTTGTTTCTCTGTTGGTGTAGAGAAATGCAACTGTCTTTTGCACATTTATTTTGTACCCTGAGACCTTCCCAAAGTCCTTTATCAGTGCAAGTAGGGTTTTGACAGATTCTCTTGGATTTTCAAGGTATAGGATCATAATATCATCAGCAAAGAGGAATAACTTGACTTCCTCTTTTCCTATTTGGATACCCCTGATTTCGTTCTCTGGTCTATTTACCTGAACTAGGACTTGCAACACAATATTGAACAAGAACAGTGAGTGTGGACAACCTGACTTGTTCCAGTTTTCAGGAGAAATGATTCTAATTTCTGACCATTTAGCAATGTGTTAACTGTGGTTTTGTCGTAGATGGTACTTACTATTTTGAGGTATGTTCCTTCTATACCTCATCTATAGATGTTTGAGTGTTTTTAGCAAGAGAGAATGCTGGATTTTATCAAAAGCTTTTTCTGCATCTAATGAGAGAATCATGTGGTTCTTGTTTTTACATCTGCTGATGTATTTAATGACATTTATGGTTTTGAGAATGTTGAACCAGCCCTGCATCCTGAGGATGAAGCCTACTTGATCATGGTGGATGATATTTGAGATGTGTTTTGGATCCAATTTGCTAGAATCTTGTTGAGGATTTTTGCATCTAGGTTCATAAGGTTTATTGGCCTGTAGTTCTCTTTATTTGTTGGATCTTTACCTGGCTTGGGTATCAGTGTAATGTGTTGGGAGCTGGCCATGGAGGCTTGCCTGAGCATTAAGGATCCAGGCAGGATGAGACCACTAGGATGAGTTCAGGAGCTGATGGCCCATTCCCTTTTCCCTTTTTTGCTGTTTGGCACATCTCAGTTGCAGGGATTTTGATGATCTAAGCTTGAAACTTCAAGAGTACAACAGGCATAACTAATTCTAGGAATCCATTGTTCCCGTTTCTCACAGACTGAGGATTTGGCTTTAAACTTAACACAGTTCAAACTCAGGTCACATTTGGGAGTCTTTAATATGGTACAAGCATCTTTATAAGATTTAAAAGTGTATTTGTAGAATTAGTATATACATATAAAGTGCTATTTCAACTTTAATAATATAGATAATTATCTAGAGTTACCAGAAATGGCCCAGCACGAACTTTGGGCTGGGCCACATTCCTATGGGACCAGCATGTAACTTGGACTGGGCTGCATTCTTTTAAACTGGTTTTAGCTACAGTTAGTGTAGAGTATTTTTCTATTTATTATAGTAATTGAATTTATTTTATTCATAGAAAGTATTATAGAATAGGTTATGCTACATCAGTGAATTATGTTAGTTCAAGCATGATCAAACATGATATTTTGAGGTTTAATAAGAATACAGCTAACTTTAGAAATTTCATTGTTCCCATTTTCTACTATTGTGGTTTTGGCCTTAGTACAACTTTCAGTTTATATTTGGATTTTATTTTTAGAAGATTTATTGCTGATGATCAGCTTTATATATTAGAATTAGAAATCAGAAACTTTTATAGAAGTTAAAATAGATATATAGGACTTTAGAACAGCCATTTTGTTAAGAGATTGTAATCAATTGTTCCTAGAAATGGCCCAGCATGATCTTTTGACTGTGCCACATTCTTTAGGAACTGGTTTGGGCTATAATTAAAAGTTTCTATAGTGTAGGTAGAATTAGCATAAAATAGAAAGGAATTGGGATTTAAATTAGTTATTAGATTTTGTGTATGCATAAGCTTTAGAAGTTATTGATTATTAGAATATTACAATGTTAGAATTGTTGTATTGCTTTTGAGGAATATTAACCAAGCATGAGGAACAGTGAGATAATTTTGGTATCATCCTTCCTCATGCTTGAGGAAACACCTGGTAGGTGGGGGATGCCCCTCATCCACCTGGCTTCGTGTTCACGTGAAAGTCTTGTGATTTAACCTGTGAAAATTTGGGATAAATGGATTACGGTTTGTCCCATTACATGGCTTCTGCACTAGACAGAGTCCAGTCTCTTTCTTCTCCCCCTTCTCTTTCTTTCTCTTTATTTCTCCAGAATAATCGCCAACGCTGCCACACCTCCCAGGGACCCCCTAAATCTCTTTGCAGGGGCTGGCCCCCACAGTAATGTTATCTTTGTAAAATGATGTGGGCAGTGTTCCATCTCTCTCAATTGCCTGGAATACTTTCAATAGGATTGGTATCACCTCCTCTTTGTACGTTTTGTAGAATTCTACTGGAAAGTCATCTGGTCCAGGGTTTGTTTGTTTGGTATTTTTTGGTTGGTAGTTTTTGTATGACAGAGTCAATTTCCTGGGTTATTATGGGTCTATTTAGTGTCTCAGTGTCTTCTTGTTTTAACCTGGAGAGGTTGTGTGATGTCAGAAAGTTCTCCATTTCATCTAGGTTTTGAAGTTTGTTTCCATATAGGTGTACATAGTAATCTCTAATAGTCTTTTGTATTTCTTTGGGGTCAGTTGTGATTTGATCTTTTGTTTTTCTGATTGTTTATTTGGGATTTTTTTTTCTCTTTTTCTTGGTCATTCTGACGAGGGGCCCGTCTATCTTGTTAATTCTTTCAAAGAAGCAGCTTTTTGTTTTGTTGATGTTTTCTGTGATATTTTTGTCCTCTATGTCCTGTATTTGGGCTCTTATTTTTGTGATTTGTATTCTTCTGCTAAAGTTGGGTTTTGGTGATCTTCTCTTTATACCTCCTTTAGGTGATTTGTTAGGCTCTCCACTTGTGTTCTTTCCATTTTTTTAATGTGTGTTCTTAGAGATATGAATTTCCCTTAAAACTGATTTCATGGCATCCCAGAGGTTTTGGTAAGATGCTTCTTCATTTTCATTTGTTTCCAGGAATCTTTCAATTTCTTCTTTGATTTCAATGTTGACTCAGTTGTTGTTCAGCATCATGCTGTTTAGTGACCATGTCTTTGCAAGTTTTGGGGAAATGTTGATTTTAATGTTTATTTTTATTCCACTGTTGTCTGAGAATGTGCATGGCAAGATTTCAACCTTATGAAATTTGTTTATGCTTGATTTATGGCCAAGAATGTGATCAATCTTGGAGTATGTTCCATGTGGTGATGAATAGAATGTATACTCTGTGGTTATTCGGTGGAATAATCTGTAGGTATTGACTAAGTCCATTTGGTAAAGTGTCAAGTTTAGGTTCTGGATCTCCTTGTTGACTTTTTGCCTTGATGATCTATCTAGAGCTGTCAGTGGGGTATTTAAGTGCCCTGCTATAATAGTGTAAGAGTCAATATCTTTTTTCAGTTTATTAAGTAGTTGTTTTATAAATGCTGATGCTCCTGTGTTGGGTGCATATATGCTTAGAATGGATATTTTTTGTTGATGGATTGAACCTTTTATCATTATGTAGTGTCCTTTTTTATCTTTTGAAATTTTGATAGCTTAAAGGTTATTTTGACTGATATTAAGACTGCAATTGCTGCCTTCTTTTGTGATCCACTGGCCTGGAAACTCATTTTCCATCCTTTAACTTTGAGTCTGTGTGCATCCCTTGTAGTGAGATGAGTCTCCTGGATTCAGCAAATCATTTTTTTAATCCAGTTCAGCTTTGATGGGCAACATGGTTGGTTCTGTGTTTTTGCCATTGTCAACTATTCCCATTTTCAAGAAGAAGCAACTAAGTCTCACAGAATTTGTTGCTCAAGATCTCCGTAATAGAACCAGTGTATAAATCCAGATCTTCTTTATATAAAACACAAAAATACTTATATTTGTCTAATACTGTGTTAGCATTGTCTCAATAAATGATATATGCATAAATAATTAAGTGAAGGAATACTTTATCCCCACATGTTAATGAGTTGAGTCACAAACAGAAATAAACTAGAAGAAAACTTTCTCAGAATTTCAGAATGCCTCATTTATGCCCTAACACCCTGAATACACCCGATCTTGTCTGATCTTGGAAGCAAAGCAGGGGCAGGGTCAGGCCTGGTCACTACTTGAGTGGGAGAATGCCTGATTGCTAGACATCTACTTCACACAGCAGGGTAGTATAGGCAGCTATATCAGTAAGTAATGCTGTGTATTCTCTTCAAGATGGTAATCAACTTTATCAAAAGATAGAAGATCCATGAATTAAGGTTAGTAAAGTCACAGAGGGACATGACTACATGATTGACTACCACTTAGCTTCAAAATAGTATAATGAATGATACATTAAATTTAAAATGATAGCTTTTATTAATGAATGAATTTGATCAAAATTTATCAACTTTGTAGAAACCATGTTCAAAATAAGAACAAGTATGAAGCTATTTGACAAAAATAGTTATTTTACTCAAGTTACTGGATTGAAAAGTGTTTCTTTATGTCCAATGTTGTACACCAGCAAAAATCCTAAGTGTGTGCATCTTTGAGTTACCAACTGATCAAATTGCACTACTTGATCAGTCTGAGGGACTTGTTGGGACAACATATCAGGACTGTATTTTTGATAAGTCAATTTCCTCCTAGCCATTATAATTAGTGTTTAAGAACATCACTTTTATCTTAAACTGCATAGACTTTTAGGAGCAAATATTTGTACAAGATGACATGTCCGCAGATATTCTTGGCTGGCCCAGCTCTCCCCCTCTTCCTACAGTTCTCAGGATAACTGTAGAATGTGCTGAGATTGCAACATCCTGAGATAAAAAGGAACTGGCTAGAACAGCCCAGCTTTTGTCTTTGTCCTTCAGAGAATGGGATGTCATTCAACACTTGTGCTCAGCATGCCAATATGAAACAATAAATGTTCTTTCATAGCTGCTCTTATTTTGGACATGGTAAGTTTCTACAAAGTTGACTGATTTTGATCAAATTCATTCATTAATAACATCTATCATTTTAAATTTAGTGTATGATTCATTATATAATACTATTTTGAAACTAAATGGTAGTCAATCATAGGTTCAATGACCCCCAGGGTATAAAACCTACAGCAGAGGACTTTCAGGGTCCTTCATCTATGTTGCAAAGTTGGGCAAGTGTAGATGAGATTCCAATCATACTGCACAGCTTTCCTGAGCCGAGGAGAACTGACTTACCATGGTTCCTAAGTATCTATTGATTCTTACTGTATATTTGTGAATAATAAAGTTGCTTTGCCAGATTTGTCCAAGTTTTCTGCCTCACCAGATTAGACCTTAGAATGTGAATCATTGAGGTATGACAATTACAGCAACTGGATCAGTTTTGAGCCTCTGCCATAGTGCAGAGTCTTTACAATTATACTATCAACTTGTCTAAGAAACCAACCTTAGAATTAGTACATATCCATCTATAAATGTCTCATCTTTATACAAGGTCTATCACACAAGATAAAAAGCCAAACAAAAACAACAAAAACTGGAGATTCACATTCCACATGGTTCAAGAGGATTAGGAGTTATTTCTTGAAGCTTCTTGGTGCAGAAAATTTTTATATAGTTAAGCAGGCATGACCAGTATAGGAACTGTAAAGTAACCAGAGACTAGATTTAATGACAATAGGTTTTTCCAAGACAGTTTAAAGGCCTAAGAATTAGTGAATGGCCTGGAGCTCAGAACATTGGAACTCAAGGGTTAGAATCATTAAAAATTGGTATTATTAAATATTGCTATTTATTTCTAGTTTCAACTAGGTCACTTATTTATTTGCAAATGTACTCATATCTGTCAAATGAGGTGAGTTGAACTAAATAATCTATGATTCTATGTCATTACACTAAAGTCACACTACAGTTTATGCTGGGTTTGATATTACCAAAGTGAATCAAAGGTAGTTTGTTTACACCTTTACCTTTTTAGGTGTTTATTCATTTCCTCGGTCCTTTCCTTTTATCTGGAATCCTTTTCTTAATCTGAGGAAATTTATTTAGTATTTCTTCAGGTGTGTTGTCTGTAAATTCTTTCATCTTTTGCTTGTGTGATATGGCCCTTCTCAGTATTTATTTTCAAAGGATACTTTTTCCTAGATTTAGACATCTACACCAGAAGTATTTCTCTCTGCAGTTTTAATGACGTCATTACAACGACTTTTGGTTTCCATAGTTTCTATTGAAATGTCAGCTCTATTGAAATGTCTTTTTGTTTTTCCTTTAAAGGTAATATGTGTTTTTTCTTTGAAAACTTGGAAGATTTTTATCTTCTTCAGCAGTTTGTCTATGATAGAGCTAAGGGTGGTTTTATTATTTTTTAATTTTTATTTTGAAATCGTGAGGAACAATTCAGGGTTAAGCATACAGATGTTCATTGTTCAAGTACCCTTATTGATGAGCTGTGCTCCCCCTTCCCCAGATGGATATCAACTACTGTCAATCCAAGCTATCTTCCCCACCCCTCTCCCCACAGTTTCCTGCTACTTTCAATCCCTTTCCTACAGTAATATGGTAGTTGTTCAAGGTCCACTTATGAGTGAGAACATGTGATACTCATCTCTTTGTTTCTGGGAGAGATCACTCAGTATTATAAGCTCTAATTCCATCCACGTTGCTGCGAAGTTCATGATTTTGTTCTTCTTTATGGCTGGTGTGGTTTTATTTACATTTATTTTGTTTGAAACTTGCTGAGTGTCAGAAATCTGTAAGAACTTTCAGCATATTTGGAAAATTCTTGACCATTTTCTTTTCAAATATTGGTTCTTTCTTATTCTTTCTCTCTCCTTTATTTCTAGGACAACAATTACATATATTTTAACAATGTGATTGTGTTCTACCTATCTTGTATGTTCTTTTTTCTCCCATTTTTGGTTGCTTTCACAGTTCTCTTCTACGTATTTCTGTTCCATGATATTTTATATTGACTTGTCTTCAAGCTTACTAATCTTGCCTTCTGTGTGTATGCAGTCTGTTGTTAAACTGTCTAAGAATTCTTAATTTCAGATATTTTATTTTCAGTTCTAGAGAGTCTGTTTGATTTTAAATGATTCCAATTCTTTGTGGAATTATTTATTTTTTCTTTATTTTTCCATTTTTTTCTCCATGCACTTTCATATTTTAGTCATAGTGTTAAAGTACTTATTAACAACAACATATGGATTATCTATAGGTCCACTGTAATTGTCTTATTTTCTCTCTTTGCAGAAGCCATAAAATATTTCTGTAGGTCTTTGAAGAAGATCTAAAAAATAGACAGCTATCAAGTTGACGGATATATTGAGCATCACAAAGCTTTCAATTATTCTAATATTGATCTATAGATTCAGTCCAATCACATTCAGGATTTCATTTATAATTTTTGTGGCACTTGATGGACTGATTCTAATATGTGTCTTGGTGCACATATATGTGAATGAACAAAAGGTCATGGATAACTAAGACGTACTATAAAAGAGGAAAGAATATAAAGGACATGTTCTGTTACATGCCAATACTTTTTAAAAATAGGTAAAATGGCATTGCAAAGAAATAAAATACTGGACTAAATTAGAAAACACAGAGATTAAAAAAGTATATATCCTTATTATATGGTAGAGATATTAATATTGTAGGTTTTGCCTAAATATATTGTTGTAGATTTTTGCATAAAGGATAAATTATTCAATAAATAATGCTGTGATAGCTAACTTATATGTCAGATATTAAATTGGATTGATTAATGACTCAAATGTGTATGCCAATGCTGAAAAATATTTTGAGAAAAATATAGGGGAATGAGCTACTAACAGTACAGTAGGGAAGGGTTTAACTAGCACTAACAAAGAATTTTTAAACAAGGTACAACCTGATGCTCATAAAAGAAAATATTGATAAACTGATTGCATTAAATGTAAGAACTCTGGTGTATTTATTATATTAATAAATTTATTTATCAAATGACACCATAAGGAGAATGAAAAGACAAGCCACTACCTGGTGGACGATATATGCCATATGTGAGTGAAAACATAGCTTTTGAATATTTATAATGTCTAAAAATTGATGTGAAAGAAAACAACACTATAGAAAATAGAAAAATATATTCACATACACTTCTATGGATGAGACAGAATGACAGATAAACATGAAAATATGCTCAACCTCATTAGTAAACAATGAAATACAAATTTTGATTATAATAAGATGCATTTTTACACCCACTATATAAGCAAAAATTAAAGAAAGTGTGACAATACACACTGCAGGTGGTATTTTAAATAAGTTGGAATTATTTTGTAAAGCTGGACATATACATATTATAGACCTCTCGTCTATACTTTAGAGAAACTCTTGCACATGTGTACCAGGAGACAGGTTCAAAAAAATCCCTGAATTCTTTTTCATACAAATAAAAACCAAAAACCTGGACTACCCTAGATAGTTATTGACCATAGACTGAACAAATAAATTGTGGCATATTCACAAATGAATGATGCATAGCAGAAAAAAATATGTACAAAGAACCAGTACACAACACAAAAAACATAGATGGATCTTAGAAATAGAATATTTAGACTGGGTGCGGTGGCTCAAGTTTGTAATCCCAGCACTTTGGGAGGTCAAGTTGAGGGGATTGCCTGAGCCCACAGGTTCAAGAACAGCCTGGGAAAATTGGAGAGACCTCAATTCCAAAAAAATTTTAAAAATTTGCCGGGCGTGGTAGCACCCACCTGTAGTTCCGGCTACTTGGAAGGCTGAGGCAGAAGAATTACCTGAGCCCAACAGGTCGACGCTGGGGTGGTCGTAGTGTGCACTGCACTCCAGCCTGAGCGACAGAGTGAGACTCCAACTCAAAAAATAAAAGATAGAATATTAAATGAAAAAGCAAGACATAGAGTGATACTATTTGTAAAGCTCAGAAATATGTAAAACTAAATATTTGGGGGAATAAATTTTAAATGTGCAAAGGAATATTAAATACAAATTCAGAATCATATCTCATGAAAGAAGCAGCAATTAAAAATAGAGAAATCACAGGTAGATTCATAATGTTGATAAAGTTTTAGTTCTTAAATTGAGAGTACCTTGGTTTTTATTTTATTAAGTTTTACATGTATATACATATATTTTATGAAGTAATATATCCAGATAATTTTTAAAGCAAAAAAGTCAAACCTTTACAAAAAAACCTTACAGATACTCATAAATTAGCATGTGGGTTTATTTAATAGCCAGTTAAGAATAAGTTCTTGCTAGAATGGAGCAGAAAGATACATACATAGATAGATATATAGAGACTTAAACAGATACATAGATATAAGTAAAGGATGTAAGCAGGAAGAGGATATCAGTAGATGAATAAAAAAGTTGAAGAAAAAAATTTTAAAGCACCAAAGTCAATTTGCTTCCCATTTATACATCTTACTAGGCATTAGATATATTCCAAAATTTCTAGTGGCAAATGAGAATCAGTGAAGTACTATTGAAGCAGATGCATTGTTCAAGAATATAATCAAAAGGAGCTAAATTTAAGTAGATAGAGGAAAACAGTAATGTATAGATGTTTTGAATTTTCAGTCTGCTGAAATTTCTGGAAATGGGTTTCAGTTCAAAATGACTTTAATTAGTGAAAATGACAAACTCAATTAGCCTGAAGTTAGTAGAGTTAAACTTTAAGTATCTTCTAAGCTAGAGAAAAAGAATCTGTTTTACACAACTCATTTCTTTAATCAGAAGTTATTTAAAATACATTCTTTGAATTTTCAGAACTTTTCAAGATTTTGAAGTTGTATGACTTCTTTTTTTTTTTTTTTAGGGCAAGGAATAATAGCACACTCACATGCAGGTTGCTTTGCACTGTCACATGGCTCTGCTGTAGGGTGAGAGAATACGAATGTTTACCACTTAAATTTATCTCCAGTGAAAAGTAAAATCTCTTCTTCACCCCTTCTCTCTCCCTCTTCTTTCCTTCCACCACCTCTCTGTCTTTCTCTGACTCTCTGTCTCTCCATCTCAGTCTCTCTGTTTTTTTGTCTCTCCCACTCTCTCTCTCCACATCTCTCTAACTTTGTGTCTCTCTGTTTCTCTTTCTCTTCTGGTGTACCATAGATATTTTTTAAATAGACTATATAATTGGAATCATACAGCACACAGTCATTCCAGATTGACTTCTTTCACTTAACAATGTGCATTTAAGGTCCCTCCTTGTCTTTCTGTGGCTTGATAGCTCATTCCTTTTTAGTGCTGAATAATAGTCATTGTCAGAAGTACTGCAGTTTATCTGCTCATCTGTTGATGAGCATCTTGGTTGCTTTTGGGTTTTGGCGGTTGTGAATAAAGTGCCCTAAACGTCTTTGCGTATTTGTTTGGTGGAGACAGAGTCTGACTACCAGTATTTTGGGAGCGGAGCTGGGGTGCTGGGGAGGACGTATGTTCAGTCACCTGTTTTCTCTAGAGACCTCTAATATCCCCTCAGCTGTATCCAGTAATCTCCCTGGAGGGTAAATCTCTGGACTTGCTTCAGGATAGCAGGAGAATCTGGGGATCTGAATAGTCTTTTTAAAAAGATTTGGTCCTCCTGTTTTTAGCCCAAGCTGAGAGGTATCTGGTATTGTGATTTCTAAAACTGTGACTTTGTACAGCACACTTTGCACTTGATGTATATGACACAGAAAAAGCAAAACTATGGAGACAAAAAAATCAGTAGTTGCCAGAAATTGGGGAATAGGGGAAGGGAAGAAGGCACAGGTGGAAAACAGGATTTTTAGGGCAGTGAGAATACCACGCAGCCATAAAAAAGAACAAAATCATGAATTTCGAAGCAACCTGGATGGAACTAGAGTCTAATAATACTGAGTGACCTCTCATAGAAACAAAGATCTGGGTATCACATGTTCTCACTCATATAGTGGACCTTGACATCCAACGTAATACTACAAGAAAATGACTGGCAGTGGTGGGAAACTATGGGGGGGAGGGGAAGGGAGATGGGATTAACAGTAGTAAATATCTGTCTGGGGATGGGGAGACACCTCTTATCAACAAGGGTGCCTGAACGAAAGCATATTTGTATACCTAACCCTTAACTGTACCCCACAATATCATAATAAAAAATATTAATTAAAAAAAATTTTAAAAAGAAGGAAAGAAAAAAGAAAATACTCGGTATGACACTGTAATGATAGATATATTATACATTTGTTGAAACACACAGAAAGTACAAAACAAAGAGTGAACCCTAATGTAATATGGACTTTCATTAATAATAATGTATTGATCTTGGCTCATCAATTATAGCAAAAGTACAGCCCTAATTCAAGATGTAAGTGATAGAACAGACTAGAGGTGGGACATTTAAGAACTCTGTGTACTTTTCACTCAACTTTTTTGAAAGCTCACTGGAGGTTATGAAAGTGGCACAGTCACTTTGGAAAACAATTAAACCAAAAGCAGCAATTCCACTCCTAGATATTTACCCAAGAGAAATGAAAACATAGGTCTATCCAAACCCTGTATACAAATGTTCATAATAGCTTTAACATCACGCATAAGTTAGCATAACACCGTAAAGAACCCAGATGTGCATCAAGAGGTGAATGGATAAACACTTTGTGTACATTATATGCAATGGAAGACTTGTCCAGAGTGAAAAAGACCAATCATCCCAGCATGAATGAAGCTCGAAAGCATTAAACTAGAGAAAGATATCAAACAAAAAGAGTACATACTGTACACGAAGCTCTAGAACAGGCAACAATAATTTAGGATAATAAAAATCAGATCAGTGGTTGCCAGGGATGTGGGTAGAAGGAACTGACTGGGAAGGAACACAAGGGAACATTTTGGAGCTATGGAAATATTCTATTCTTTGACTGGGGTGACAATCATTTGTATGTAGTTAGTAGTTCAAAAAGCACAGAACTGTACACTTTATAAATATATCCAATAGAGGTTGTTAAAATCTTTAAAAGGGCAATTATTAACTCCAAGAAAAAAACCAAAAAAGTGCAAGAAATAAAATGTAATCATAATTTTTAAAAACAGACTATAATTGGTGTGGGGAGAGGAAATCAAATCTACATGCACAATCAATGATAATTTCACCTCCTGTAATTCATAATGTCCTGTTGATGGCAGCATGTATTAGTTCATGACAAGACAGTGAGTCTTTTTATAGTTCTATATTACCTAAAGCCTTTAAAGAATGTAAAGACAGTGTCCATCAGCAGGCAACTAATTAAAGAAAATGTGGTGTATAGCCGGGCTCGGTGGCTCAGCCTGTAATCCCGCGCCTTTGGGAGGCTGAGGTGAGTGGATTGCCTGAGCCCACGGGTTCGAGACCCGCCTGGGCAGCGAGACCTCATCTCTACAATAAATCAAAAACTCAGCCGGGCGTGGTAGCGCATGCCTGTAATTCCAGCTACTTGGAAGGCTGAGGCGGAAGGATCGCTGGAGCCCAGCAGGTCGAGGCTGCGGTGGCCGGGAGCGGCCACGGCACTCCAGTCTGGGCAACAGAGTGAGACTCCAACTCAAAAAAAAAGAAAATGTGGTGTATATATACACGGTAGCATACTATTCAGCTGTCAAAAAATAACAAAACCCTGTCATTTGCAGTAACATTGACATAACTGGAGGACATTATATTCAGTGACATAAGCCAGGCAAGAAAATGTTACATGTTCTCACTCTTACATAGGAGCTAAAAGAGTGGATCCCATGGATGTAGGGAGTAGCGTATAGTTACTAGAGACTGGGAAGTGTGGGGAAGTGAGATGAAGACAGATGGTTAAGGGATATAAGCATACAGTTAGATATAACAAGTTTTAGTGTTTGATAGCACTGTATGGTGAGTATAGGTAACAATAGTTTATTGTGTATTTCAAAATAGCTAGAAGAGAAAATCTGAAACTTCTCAACACAAAGAAATGACAAATGTTCAGATAATGGATATTCTAAATACCCTAATTTGATCATTACACATTGTATGCATGTATAAAAATACCACATGTACTCCATAAATACGTACAATTGTTATATATCAATACAATTTTTAAAGAATAAAGGAAGAACTGCTTAGTTAAATATTCAGCATATGAGGAACATCTGCTTGGTTAACTTGTGTCCTTTGAAAAATCCACAATCCATGACTCTTCTAACAGTACACAACACAATCAAGACCCATTCAACACAGGCAGATTTCCTGGATCCGGATCTGAAAAGGCAGTGTTGGCACTACACAGAAAAGGGCAAAAATGCATCACTTTGGTATACCTGTACTTTTCTTTATTATTATGCGAGGTCTGTTTCCAGCTCTGGACTTGGTTTTCTGTTGTAGAGGGTCTCATCTCATCCCTGTGGAGCTTTGAGGCAAATCAACAAAACGTCTATTCTCAGAGAAACAAAAAACTTTACAAATGCAAGCAGGCTATAAATGATTTATACTTTAAAGAATAGTGAATTGGAAAAATTGCTATTCTGAAGACATAACAATGTGTTACCTTTATCACATGTAGCAGCAATATAATATACAATATTTACAAAGGCCTTTTCCTTCCCTTTCAACATTGGAAAATTAATAAACCTAGTTCAACTCATTCTATTTTCATTTATTTGGATGCTATCAATTTGATATTTATTGCAAAACATCAACCATTAAATCTGTGTGCATTGTCTATAAAGAAGCTAAGTCATGCACATGCATCGTAAATATTGTACATGAAAAGATTAATGAGATCTTTTGGGCTCAGAAGATACTAATACTATATAGATAGGAAAAAAAACTATACTTACGCATTCTTAGTATTCTCTGTTGTACTTAGAGATATGCAACTTGATATACATTCTCTGTCTCCATCCATTTTTTTTTCAACTTCTCTTTCTCCACAGATTCCATACACCTTCAAACATGTTTAAGCTTCCTCATTTTTATTTTAATTTTTAGTTGGCCACGATCTCCTGTCTAGGAATTGCTCTAGTTCTTTTGCTATGTCAGTACCAGAATGATCAAACTTGCAGTACATGTGCACTTTCCCCATTTCCTCACAATTCATTTCTCTTTTAAAATTTAGATATAAGCCGGTCTCGGTGGCTCAGCCTGTAATCCCGCGCCTTTGGGAGGCTGAGGTGAGTGGATTGCCTGAGCCCGTGGGTTCGAGATCCGCCTGGGCAACTTGGCGAGACCTCATCTCTACAATAAATCAAAAATCAGCTGGCGTGGTAGCGCGTGCCTGTAATTCCGGCTACTTGGAAGGCTGAGGCGGAAGGATCGCCGGAGCCCAGCAGGTCGAGGCTGTGGTGGCCGGGAGCGGCCACTGCACTCCCATCTGGGTGACAGAGTGAGACTCCAACTCAAAAAAATAAAATAAAATGAAATTTAGATATAGTTTACATACAAAAAGATTCACCATTTAAAAAAATTTGTTTTTTCAATTTCAGAATTATGGAGTACTCTTGAAGATATGTTACAAAAGTATATTGTGTGAAGGTGAAGTTGGGTTTCTAATGAGGCCTCTACTCCCGCCCCCCCCACCCCCCGCCCCGTAGTGAGCTTGATACCCAGTGGGTGTTTTTGTATCCCTTATCCTCTCACCCTTCCTCCTTCAGCAGTACTCAGTGTCTGTTGTTTTGCATCCTTGTGCCCATGTGTGCCCAATGTTTCGTGCCCATTTATGAGTGAGAGCATGTGGTGTTCAGTTTTTTTGTTTCTTTGATAATTCACTTAGAATGATGGTCTCCAGCTGCATCCATGTTGCTGAAATGGACATGATTTTGTTCTTCTTTATGACTGTGTAATATTCCATCATGTGTATGTACCACATTTTCTTTATCCAGTCCAACTTCGATGGACATCTGGGTTGTTCCTATGTGTTTGCTATTGTGGATAGTGGTGCAATAAACATATGAGTGCAGTTGTCTTTTTGGTAGAGCAAGTTGTGTTCCTTTGGGTATCTTCCCAGAAGTGGGATTGCTGAGTCAAAAGATAGCTCTATTTTTAGTTATTTGAGAAATCCCCAATCTTCTTTACACAGAGGTTGAACCTAGCTTGCATTCCTACCAACATTGTACAAGTGTTCACTTTTCTCCTCAGACTTGACAACACCTGTTTTTTTGTGTGTGTTTGTTTTGTTTTGTTTCTTTGTTTTACTTTTTAGTGACAGCATCCTGACCAGTGAGAAAGGGTATCTCATGGTAGTTTCAATTTGATAATCAGTGATGTTGAATATTTTTTTCATATGTTTTTGGCTGTTTGTATGCCTTCCTTTGAGAAGTGTCTGTTCATGTCCTTTGTTCACTTTTTAATGGGGTTGTTTTTCTTCCTGTCAATTCGTTTGAATTCATCATTGGCAAATATTTCTTCCTATTCTGTTGGCTGTATTTATTATTCTTCTGATGGTTTACTTTGCAGTGAATAAGCTTTTTAGCTTGACAAGGTCCCATCTGCTGATTTTAGATTTTTCTGCACTTGATTTTGAGAACTTGGCTACAAATTCATTGCCTAAGCTGATGTCCAGAAAGGTGTTGTCTAGGTTTTTCTCTAAGATTTTAATAGTTTGAGGTTTCACATTTAAGTTCTTGATGCATTTTGAGTTGATTTTTGTATATGATGATTGGTAGAGGTCCTATTTCATTCCCTAAAAAAGACAATACTTAAATTCACATGGAATCAAAAAAAGAGCCCAAATAGCTAAAACAATCAGAAAAAAAAAAAAAAAAAAGCTTGTGGCACCACACTACCAGACTTCAAACTTTAATACAAGGCTAAAATAATCAAAGCAACATGGTGTTGGTACAAAAATAGACACATAGACCAATGCAACAGGATAGAGAACCTAGAAATAAAACTATAGGCCTTCAACTAACTCATCGTTGACAAAGATTCATCATTTTAAAGTGGATAATTCAGTGGTTTTTAGCATATTTCACAGCAATGACCTCTATCCAATCCCAGAATACTTTTATCACCCCCAAAAGGAACCTCATACCCATTAATAATCATTACACAATCTTCCTTTCCTTCAGCCCCAGGAACCACAAATTGATTTTCTGTCTCTATTGAATTTTCCTATTTTGGAAATTTTATATAAATGTAATCACACAATATGTGACTTTTTTCCTTCAGATTTTTGCACATAGCATGTTGTTTTCAAGTTTCATTCATACTGTAGCACAAATCAGTACTTCAATCCTTTTCATCGATAAATAAAATTTTATTGTATGTATATACTATATTTTGTTTATACATGTATCAGGTGATAATATTTGGGTTGTTTCTACCTTTTGGCTATTATGAATAATACCACTATGAATATTTGTTTAATGGAATTAACTCTGCTGCCTATTGAAAGTAGACTGGATAAAAAAATGTGGTACATATACATGATAGAATATTACACAGCCATAAAGAAGGACAAAATTATGACTTTGCAGCAATCTTGGATGGATTTAGAGTCTATCATACTCAGTGATCTATCACAAAGCAGAGAACTGTACCACATGTTCTCACTCATATGAGAGTCCACTATGTGGACCCTGAACATTTACCATAATACTACAAGAAAGAGATTGGCAGTAGTGAGACACTGCCAGGGGAAGGAGGGAAGGCAAATAACATCAATAAGGGTACCTGATCCTAAACCAGGTGAAGTGAGGACTAGTGGGAGGCCCAAATTTCACCTGTACATTGAACTCTTATGTACCCAATCCTGAATTGTACCCCACATCTTTAAAATAGAACAATAAAAAAGAACATTTGTGTACATATTTTTGTGTGGACATATGTTTTCAATTCTCTTGGGTATATAACTAGGAGGGAAAGGGCTGGGTCATATGGTAACTCTGTTTAAAACTTGAGGAACTACCAAACTGTTTTCTAAAGTGTTTGGACCTTTTTACATTCCCACTAAAAAAGTATGGAGGTTCTAATTTCTCCACATTCTTGCCATCTTTTGTTATTTTTTTGTCTTTTTGACAGACAAACTTAATGGGTATGAAGTGATATGGCTCTTTGGTTTTGATTTGCATTTACCTGATGACTAATGGTGTTGAGCATCTTTTCATGTGCATGTTGGCCATTTGTGTATCTGCTTTGGAGAAATGTCTATTTAAGTCTTATATCCAGGCTGAGCATGGTGTCTTACACCTACAATCCCAGCACATTGGGAAGCTGAGACAGGTTTGAGACCATTCTGAGCAAATTGGAGAGACTTCATCTCTACGATAAATCAAAAGTTAGCCAGGTGTGGTGCCACGTGCCTGTAATTCCAACTACTTGGAAGGCTGAGGTGGAAGGATCAGCTGAGCCCAGCAGATTGAGGCTGCAGTGGCGTGAGCATGCCACTGCACTCCAGCTTGGGCAACAGAGTGAGACTCCAACACAAAAAAAATTAAAAAATCTTCGATCCACTTTTATCAGATATATCACATGCAAATATCTTCCCAAATTCTGTGGGTTGTATTCACTTTTGATAATGTACTTTGAAATAGACTAGTTTTAAATTTTGAAAAATTCCAATTTATTTTTTCTTTGGTTATTTGTGCTTTTGGTATCATATCTACAAAATTATTGCCAAATTCATGGTCATGAAGATTTATGCCTGTTTTGTTTTAAGAGTTTTTTAGTTTAGCTCTTATATTTAGATCTTTATTACTTTGAATTAAGTTTTGTATATTATGTGGTAAGGTTTTAAATTCATCCTTTTGCATGTGGATATTCAGTTGTCTTGACACATTGTTGAAAAGACTATTCTTAGCCAGGCTTGGTGGCTCAGCCTGTAATCCCGCACCTTTGGGAGGCTGAGGTGAGTGAATTGCCTGAGCTCGAGAATTCGAGACCCGCCTGGGCAGCGAGACCTCATCTCTACAATAAATAAAAAAATCAACCGGGCGTGGTAGCACATGCCTGTAATTCTGGCTACTTGGAAGGCTGAGGTGGAAGGATCGCCGGAGACCAGCAGGTTGAGGCTGCGGTGGCCAGGAGCGGCCACTGCACTCCAGTCTGGGTGACAGAGTGAGACTCAAACGCAAAAAAAAAAAAGAAGTATAAGTCTACAAACTTAGTTCTCCTTTTTTGAAATTGTTTTGACTATTCTAGGTCCCTTATACTTTTTTCTTTTTTATATATATTTTATTTTTAAATAACATGTATATTTATATATGTTACTGTAAAATTCAGAATTAGATATGCATGTGGACATTGTACAGGTAAAGTTTGGGCCTCTCTTTGGGCCCCACTTTGCCTGTTTTGTGATCAGGTTTGAGAAATTGCCTTGTTGATATTGTGTCCCCTGCCCCCACCCTGGTAGTTTCCCACTACTGCCAATCTCTTTCTTATAGTATTATAGTAAATGTTCAGGGTTTGCTTATTAGTGAGAACATGTGGTACTCTGTTCTTTGTTTCTATGATAGGTCACTGAGTATGATAGACTCTAAATCCATCCAAGTTGCCACAAAGTACATATGTTTGTCCATCTTTATGGCTGCATAATATTCCATTGTGTATATGTACCACATTTTCTATCCAGTCCAGGTTCGATGAGCAGGCAGCACACTTGGTTTTATGTTTTTGCTATTGTGAATAGTGCCACAATAAACATGCTTGTGCAGGCATGTTTTTTGTAGAATGACTTGAGTTCCTTCTGGTATTTTCCCAATAGAGGGATTTCTGGGTCACATGGAAGGTTAATGAGACCTAGAGTCTGAAAGAACTAGAAATTGACCTTCCATGTGACCCAATAATCCTGCTATTGGGAATATACCCGAAGGAACTCAACTCATTCTACAAAAAAGATACCTACACACGCATGTTTATTGCAACACGATTAACAAAAGCAAAAATGTAAAACCAAATGTGCTGCCCATCGAAACTGGACTGGATTTTTAAAAATGTTCCATATACACGATGTAATATTATGCAATCATAAAAATGGACAAACATATGGACTTTGCAGCAAATTGGATGGATTTAAAGTTGATCATACTCAGTGATCTATCACAGAAAAAAGAACAGGGTACCATATGTTCACACTCATAAACGAGCCCTGAACATTTACCATAATACTATAAAAAAGAGATTGGCAGTAGTGGGAAACTGCCAGGGGTGGAGGGTAGGATTGACAGTTGAGGGAAACAGCCAGAGGAGGGAGAGGCACACCTCATCAACAAGGGTAACTGCATAATGAATATTTGTATACCTAACCCTGAATTGTACCCCACATCTTTAAAATAAAGAAGAAAAAGAAAAGAAAGAAATCACCACACTGTTTTCCACAGAGGTTAAACTAGCTTGCATTCCCACCAGCAGTGTAGAAGCACTCCCCTTTCTCCACATCCTTGCCAGCATCTGTTGTTTGTTTTATTAGTGATGACCATCTTTACTGGAATTAAGTAGTATCTCAATGTGGTTTTGATTTGCATTTCTCTGATGATTAGTGAGGTCAAGCACTTTTTCATGTGTCTGTTCGCTGCCCGTATATCATCTTTTCAGAAGTGTCTGCTCATGTCACTTTTTAATGGGATCGTTTGCTTTTTTTTTCCTTTCAGAATGCTTGAGCTCATTATACATCCTGGATATTCGGCCTTTGTCAGATATACAGTTGACAAATATTTTTTCCCATTCTGTGGACTGTCTTCCCACTCTCAATGGTTTCTTTTGCTTTGCAGAAACTTTTCAGTTTAATGAATTCCCACTTTATCTTATCTCTTATGGCAGGTACATCTGGGGCTTTGATCAAGAATTGGTTTCCTACTTTGATTTTTGTAAGGATGCCTTCTGTGTTTCCTAAGATTCTTATAGTTTGAGGTTTTACATTTAGGCATTTGTCCCATTTAGAGTTGATTTTTGTGTGCGGTGATAGGTAGGGGTCCTGATTCAATCTTCTGCATCTGGTCAGTTTTTCCAGCACCATTTACTGAATAGGTTCTCTTCTCCCCAGTGGTTGTTGGTGGGGGCTTTGTCGAAGATTAGTTGGTTGAGAGATTGAGTTTTTGCTTCCAGAATCTCAATCCTGTTCCATTGGTCTATATTCCCGTTCTTGTACCAATACAAGATTGCTTTGATTATTGTAGCCTTAAGTAAAGTTTAAAGTCTGGAAGTGTGATACCTCTCGTTTTGTTTCTTTTGCTAAGGATTGTTTGGGCTATTTTTGGTCATTTATGTTTCTGTATGAATTTCTGTATTGTCATTTCCAAGTCTGAGGAAAATGATGTTGGTAATTTAATAGATATTGCATTGGATCTGTAGAATGCCTTTGGTAGGATGAATATCTTAATGTTGATTCTTCAGATTCATGAGCACGGAATATTTTTTTTTTTTTGAGTTGGAGTCTCACTCTGTCGCCCAGACTGGAGTGCAGTG
>NW_007249863.1:188833-189661 GCF_000164805.1 Carlito syrichta
CCCAGGCGAGTCTCGAACCCGCAGACTCAGGCAATCCACTCACCTCAGCCTCCCAAAGGCGCGGGGTTACAGGCTGAGCCACCGAGCCCGGCTGAGTATGGAATATTTTTCCATTTGTTTGTGTCTTCTTAGATTTCCTTGAGCAGTGTTTTGTAGTTTTCATTGTAAAGTTCTTTCACTTCCCTGGTTAGGAAAATGCCAAGGTATTTCTTTTGTGTGTGTGGCTATTGTGAATGGGATTGTGCTTTTTATTTGGTTCTCTGCCTGTTTGTTGTTGGTGTATAAGAATGCAACTATCTTTTGCACATTTATTTTGTAGCCCAAGACTTTATCAAAGTCCTTTCTCAGTGCAAGGTGGTTTTTCACAGATTCTCTTGGATTTTCGAGCTATAGGATCACATCATCAGCAAAGAGGGATAACTTAACTTCCTTTTTTCCTATTTGGATACCCCAATTTCCTTCTTTTTTCTAATTGCTCTAGCTAAGACTTCCAACACAATGTTGAACATGAGTGGTAAGAGTCCCTATATTTTCATATGAACTTTGAGGTTAGTTTCTGTATATCTACCAAAAAAAGGAACCTGAGATTTTGACAAAATTTGCTATGAATCTGTTGATCAGTTTTGAGAGTATTGTAATTTTAACAATATGAAACCTCATTATGTCCATGGAAATGGATTGTCATTGTATTTGCCTATATCATTAGTTTATTTCAATGATATTTTTATAGTTTTTAGAGTATTAAGTCTTGCACCTCCTTTGTTAAAATTATTCCTATTTTATTATTTTTGATATTCTTAAATGGAATTGTTTTGTTAATTTGATTTT